>NW_024734046.1:0-52500 GCF_018991925.1 Homarus americanus | reverse complement strand
GTTTACATCGTGTTTAAAAGTTCTGTACTTTCAAAGTTTGCATCACCTTTGAATCTACAATACACAGTCCACTTATTTAAAACGTAAACATATACAATATTACCATCGTGTTTTTTCTTTGTTTTTCAATGTGCATCATAATTCACGTACAGTACTTACTCACAGGTATCATGATTCACGTACGTACTCTCAGGCATCATGATTCACGTACGTACTCACAGGCATCATGATTCATGTACGTACTCACAGGCATCATGATTCACGCACGTACTCCCTAGGCATCGCGATTCACGTTCGTATTCTTACGTTCACATCCACGGGCACCACAATTCACCCAGGCGTCACAACACACGTATGTACCCCGCCCCGGAATAGACTCAACACGGTGTATGTTTTGGCGACCTGCGACGGTTCCTTGTGCACTGCTGCCGCTCCCGCAACGCTATAAATAAGGTTCATTACGATGCGATCACCAACGAATCACAAATCAAAGTACTGTACTGGAATCTGACGGAGGGTAGGAGGAGAGGGTGAGAGTGGCACCATGAGGGAAGTGCCTCGGGGTCTTTGTGGCACAGCTGAGAGGAGCGTGTGTCGAACTCTTGTGTGGTACAGCTGAGGCAGAGTAGGAAAGTGGCACCCTGATGAGTGCCTCGGGATTGTTGTGGCACAGATAAGGGGAATGTCTCTAGTGTGGCACAGTGGAGGTGAACATAACGCGCTCATAACACAACTGAGGGGAACGACTAAAGTGTGGCACTACGAGATGTGTATAATAGGACGGGAGAGAGGGGCAGGCAGAGACGGGAGTGCCATAGCCCAAGATTTCCACCCTTAAGAGCACTGTAATGGGGGGGGAACATCGTGACAGATACACACATACGTCAGGCTTTCTCTCTCTCCTAGGCAGTAAAAGGGAGAAGGAGAGGGATCGTGGTGAGTAAGAGTACCCTAAGCTGCCTGGCTGCCTTACTGACGGGATAATGGGAGGAGGAGAACGTGAAGATGAGGATCGAGATTTGGCTTAGTGTAGTGTTTCGAATATAGCGAGTACCGCTTCGTGTTTAGCGAATATTCTGTCTTGTTTAGCGACTACTGTTTCGTGTTTATTAATAAGATACTGAAAATAACAATACACAAAGCAAAATAATTCACGTCTCATTCATCTCACCTTACTGTAAATATCTGCAATAGCCATTAAAAGAAAAAGTATCGCAAATCTGATTAATGTACACACGAAGGAATAACAACGAAAGATCACCTCTAGAGGGTTATGAAGCCGTGTAAAGCAGAGATCTGAAGAAAGGGGTTATTAGCACAATCCACAATGGGTTCTACTGCACTAAACACGAGTTACAGTCTCTCTCTCTCTCTCTCTCTCTCTCTCTCTCTCTCTCTCTCTCTCTCTCTCTCTCTCTCTTCTTCCTGTGAGAAAGGAGGCAAGGGATAAGTGAATCGTGGAGGGGAGGTTCCATTAGGGATGAGTGCCATTCAAGTGGCTATTTCAGCTTCCTGTCCCCTTCATATGACGCACACAATCCCAGCAGAGATTTTATGGAAATTCGGTCGATATCGATCTGACTGGTGACGTTGGGCAGCCACATGGTGAGAGGAGGAGGAGGAGGAGGAGGAGGAGGAGGAGGAGGAGGAGGAGGAGGAGGAGGAGGAGGAGGAGGAGGAGGAGGAGGAGGAGGAGGAGGAGGAGGAGGAGGAGGAGGAGGAGGAGGAGGAGGAGGAGGAGGAGGAGGGATGGAGGAAGGAGGGATGGAGGGGTGGAGGAAGGAGGGATGGAGAAGGAAGGAAGGAAGGAAGTGTGGAGGTGAACCTATTTTATCTTGGATTTGTCACTTGCGGCGTCCACTTCACCTCTATAATACATGTTTGCGTCTTTCCTTAACCACAACGCAGAATACTCCATCAACAATACATACAGTATATAGCTCACAAATGGTATTACATACAATCTCGGTACAATATACAAGCAAAAAAATACTGATACTACTATTACTACTACTTCTACTACTATCACTACTACTAATAATAATACGACTAAAATTATCAGACTTAGCTCCCTATCCAACAGTAAACAAATACTGTATCATGAAACCCTCACAGCATAACGACAGCAACAAACATAATATAGTCGACCCCCTGATGCAGCAGTACCTAACAGGCAGACAAACCTTGAGACATCACACCAAACCTCCTCCCAACACACTGACCTCTTAAACATGACAAACCATCACCGTAGACTCATACACCATCACCAACAACCACGACGTGTTACTCGGGCTAAATGTCATCTTTTACTTGGACTAAACTACATTTATTACTAGCGTGAAACAAAATCCAATCGCTTGGATTGTAATCAATAATCTCCTCCAGTGTGGTGATGGATTGTCTCGATAATTATGATAACTGACGCCCAATCAAGCTACTTTCGTTCAGGTTAAATACGTAAATGATACACACCTGAGTGGGTTGAGGAGGGGGGGGGGGTGTGTAATGTTATTTTGTATTTTATCTGCCTGTTTTTTTTTGCCACTGAATTAAGTGAATAAATAATCTAAATTAATGAGAAAACCTGTAAGAGGATAAGGAGTAGGAAGAGAAGGAGTAGGAGGAGGAAAAGGAATAGGAGAAAATAGAAGGAGGAGGAAAATGAATAGGTAAAGGAAAAGAAGGCATGGGAATAAAAGGGAAAGGAGAAAAAGGAGAAGAAGAAGGAAGAGGAATAGGAAAAGGAGAATGAATTGGAGGAGAAAGAGGCAGGATGGTGACGCCCTTGGCTAATAACACTGGTCCACTACCCTCACCACAGCGACTCTCACCCTTCTCTAACTTACCTAATATCATTTTCTCACCGCGCTCTCTCCCTCTCCTTTATTCTCGCCCCACTCCTTCCTTTCTCGCTGACGTCACGCTATTCCCATCACTATTTTTCCCTTTCACTTTTTCTCACACACACACAAAACACTACTTTGCTGTCACTCGGAATCGAGTATGACGATCATCCAGCTATGGTAAAATGATATGAGTTATTAAGGATGTCACCTAGGTTAATGAGTTTTGAGGTGACTAAAGAGCCCGATACGGGACCCGCAGAGTCGTTCACATTCGTTGCACATGTGGAGGGCTCCATCTACTGTGGGAGGGGCGGTGGCAGCGTCTTTCCGACGTTGGCGCTTATCTGCCTCGGCTTGCAGTCGGGCTAACTTGAAAGTATTGACACCTTCCCGTGTGGTGCTCCTCCAAACGTTACGATGTGGAGTAATCGACTCCCAGGTGAGGGGGTCGATTTGGCACCTTTTCAGGTTTGTCTTAAGGCTATCCTTATATTTTTTCAATTGCCCGCCAGCGTTACGTTTACTATTCGTCAGGTGACTGTAAAGTAGCGGCTTTGGCAGTCTACTGTCGTCCATGCGGGTAACATGGCCAGTTCAACGTAGTTGTTCATGGATAATGGTAGCCTCGATGCTCCTACACTTGGTGTCAGCAAGAATGCTGGCATTTGTTCTCTTGTCTTCCCAGCGAACTCGGAGGATGGAACGTAGACTACGTTGGTGAAAGTTTTCAAGTGTCTTAAGCTGCCTCCTGTATGTGACCCATGTCTCACTGCCATATAGTAGGGTGGGCAGGAACAGTGCTCGATATACGTGCAACTTTGTGAATAATTTCAGCTCCCTACAGCTGAAGATACGATTTCGGAGTCCGTCCAAGGCGTGAGATGTACATCTGATCCGATGCTGAATTTCTTCATCGATGTCTGCGAAGGTGGGCAGATGGGAGCCGAGATACCGAATGTGTGCAACATTAGAGAGTGTAGTACCGTTAAGCTGGATGGCTGGTGGAGGTGTGTCTGAACCAGGGGCAGGTTGAAAGAGAATCTGAGTCTTACGTACATTCACCTCACGGCCGAAGTGTGCACACGCGTCTGCATAGGTGTTCAGGATCTCCTGTAAGTCGTGTTCAGTGTGAGCAACAAGGGTGAGGTCGTCTGCATACAGAAGTTCAATAATGGAAACTGCCGACACCTTTGTTCTTGCCTGGAGTCGTCTTATGTTGAAAAGACCCCCTTCACCCGGTACTCGATGTTCACCCCGCTGGCTAAATTGGCACTGGCACGAGTAAGGAAGGCATCCAAGAAGATGGAAAAGTGAGTTGGTGCCAGTACACACCCTTGTTTAACCCCTGTTTGGATGAGGTAGGACTCTGACTAGGTGCCGTTGTGCAGGACACTGCCGTTCATGCCATCGTGGAGTTGCCTCACAATGGCGATGAATTTTGGTGGGCAGCCAAAATGGCTGAGTCGAAGGCCTTGGTTAGGTCGATGAAAACCATGTACAGGTCACGACGCTGTTCTCTACACAAAACACACACACACAAAACACATACACACAACGTACAGTAGGTGCGCGCGCATTACACTACATACCATATACAACGAGGTTCCACTGCTTACCTGAAAAGACAGAGATACCTTATCAGTAAATCCTTGACAAAATATAGATAAAACATAACGAGACAATAATTTAAACATGAAGTCATTCGAGGTTCCATAAATATGTAAAATGGATAATAAAAAACACAACAGTCAGACAATTTCCATATATGAAGTTATGTGACTTTTGTTTGGGGGAAGTGGCACATACATGATGATAATAATAATAATAATAATAATAATAATAATAATAATAATAATAATAATAATAATAATAATATTTAGTTATCCACCCATGAATGATACGAGACGGAACAAAGCTTATAAAACTTACACCAGAGTTTGACAGACAGACTAAGAAACAGACAGACCTAGAAGCAGACAGACCAAGAAGCAGACAGACCAAGAAGCAGACAGACCAAGAAGCAGACAGACCAAGAAGCAGACAGACCAAGAAGCAGACAGACCAAGAAGCAGACAGACCAAGACGCAGACAGACCCACAGACCAAGAAGCAGACAGACCCAGACAGACCAAGAAGCAGACAGACCAAGAAGCAGACAGACCAAGCAGACAGACCCAGAGACCAAGAAGCAGACAGACCAAGAAGCAGACAGACCAAAAGAGAAGCAGACAAAAAAAAGCAGACAGACCAAGAAGCAGACAGACCAAAAGCAGACAGACCCAGACAGACCAAGAAGCAGACCAAGAAGCCAGAAAGAAGCAGACAGACCAAGAAGACAGACCAAGAAGCAGACAGACCAAGCAGACAGACCGAAGCAGACAGACCAAGAAGCAGACAGACAGACAGACAGACCAAGAAGCAGACAGACCAAGAAGCAGACAGACCAAGAAGCAGACAGACCAAGAAGCAGACAGACCAAGAGCAGAAGCCAGACAGACCAGCAGAAGACCAAGATTAAGACAGACCAAGATTACAGACAGACCAAGAAGCAGACAGACCAAGAAGACAGACCAAGAAGCAGACAGACCAAGAAGCAGACAGACCAAGAAGCAGACAGACCAAGAAGCAGACAGACCAAGAAGCAGACAGACCAAGAAGTAGACAGACCAAGAAGCAGACAGACCAAGAAGCAGACAAACCAAGAAGCAGACAGACCAAGAAGCAGACAGACCAAGAAAAAAACACAGACCAAGAAAAAAACAGACAGACCAAGAAACAGACAGACCAAGAAACAGACAGACCAAGAAACAGACAGACCGAGAAGCAGACAGACCAAGAAGCAGACAGACCAAAATAGACACCAAGAAATAGACCAACCAAGAGACAGACAGACAGACAGACAGACAGACAACACCACATCCAATACACCAGGCTTGGCGGGAAGGGACACAAGGAGATCCAATATATCTCATTTGGTAGACTCAAAGCCTCCAGCCCATACTGGTATCACAGCGACCAATCAAAAATAAGACTTCACAGGGACACGAGCCCATTCCAGCCCTCGTGTCTATATGCGGGATGTACTGTATGTATAGACTCAGAATATACTCCGCCTGTTGCTTTTTAAATCATCAACAACTATTACACACACACGCACACACTATTACTACTAGTCCCTTCCCTCCTCCCCAGCCTCACTATTCATTATCAATCCTCACAACTACAATGAACTACTAACGTTGTTTGCCCAATCAGTCATTTTATACCAGGAAAAATAAAAATAAAATACATGAATAAACAAAATCCAAAGTAGAAAGAAAATATCCAGCAGTATTTTTTGTCAATTTTTTTTATCTAATATTTGATGAAATTCGTTTTGTCTAATCATATCTAATCCTTCATCAAATTATGGATTCGTCCAGCATCATTTACCTGTTTGCCGAGTCGATAAAACGTTACCTCACCTCCTCCCATTACCTCCAAAAATGAACAACTCGTGATCTTCCTTTAAAAAAAAAAAAAAAATATCGATACAAAAACTTAAAAAAAATCCTAAAAAAATAATATTAATTTATATACATTCTCAGATTATAATTCACCCCGGGAGTCATAACTTCATTTTAAGACTCTCAATTGACTCCCATGTGATAGTTTGTTACCTTTAGACTCTCAATTGACTCCTTTGTTGTCATTATCGCCCATTCACACTTCATTATCAGCTGATAAATTACATACTGGCTTTAAGGTTTTATTTAGTGTTTTAATGCTGACTTTCGACTATAACATTCATCTCAACACACACACACACACACACACGTCGACGACTCCACCATTGGGATCAGCGTCAACAATTCTGCTCCCAACTATACCGCCCTTCAGGATTTATTGAACAGTCTCCAAAACTGGGCCACCAACAACCATGTCACCATCAACAATACCAAGACCATGGTTATGCACATCAACCTCTCCTCCGACATTGTCCCACCTCCTTCCATTACTCTAGGTCCGAACACACTCCAGGTTGTAGATTCCACGAAGCTCCTCGGCGTCACCATAGACAACAAACTAAATTGGAAACCACACGTCAGTGAAGTTGTCAAATCCTCCAGTTCCGTCTCCACCTCCTCCGCCGACTCAAGTCACTCGGAGTTCCTGCACCTGAGCTCCTCAGTGTTTACACAACATTCATACTTCCCAAGCTCACCTATGCCTCCCCCGCCTGGTCTTCCTCCCTAAATGCCACACAACGTAAACACCTAGAAAAAGTGCAAAAGAGGGCATGCAAGATTATTCTCTCCCCTTCCTACTCCACATATCAAGAAGCGCTCAACACAATGACCCTTTCGACTCTCACTGACCATCACCACGACCTCATCTGCAAATTTGGTAAGAAGCTTCTACACCATCCTCGACACCGGCTCCTACTACCACCTGAGATCCCTAGCCCGAGAATTGCTGTTCGACACCACAACCGCATCCAACCCATACGTGCACGAACTGATCGCCATAAGAACAGCCCAGTCCCAACAATTGTAAAAATTATCAATAACTTGTAATAAACCAGTGTATTCAATCCCAGTAAACACTACTCCTTGCACTGTCACTATGTTGAAATGAACTGTAGTTTGAGCTTTTCCCCATTATATGTCTTATTTGTGTCACTTATGTTACTTGTATATTATTTGTAATTCGAAACCCATTCCCCAAATATGTAACTGTATATTTTCAGCCTTCTGGCTGCCAAGCTCTATCAATAAACCGTTAATTATTATTATTATTATTATACACACACACACACACACACACACACACAAAAGCGTCTTAAATGAACTTGCAGGGAGTATAACAACTTTGAGCAGATATGTTGGACGTCAAACTTCAACCCACGTCAATTCTACACACAAAAACCTTCCTGGTCACCCTCCGCCAGAATGAGCGTTTGAGGGGAGACGTTTAAAAGAACTCGACGTCACCAAGAATGAACGCGAAGGGATGGCGTGAAAACTGGAGGGAGACGGTTCACCATACGTTCATTTTCAACCGTCAATCATAGAATAAACGCCAACAATATCAACGTCAGAAAGAGATGATTAAACTCAACGCCAAACAACCATCAATATGAACGCTACCTAAATGAACGCCAAAGGTAGCACTCTTCAATTCCAACGCCAATCATCCATGGACGCGAACGCCACCTAAATGAACGCCGCCAGAGGGAAGACTGAAGGGAGCAAAGTTTCAACCAACCAATTATAAATCCGTTCCCAATTAATGATAAATCCGGACCGAGTTAAAACAGGCTAATAAACCAGCCTTCCTCACCATCCCCTCATCCCACTTACCTCCCCCTAACGCCCGTTTTGTTCTCGATACAAAATAATGAATTATTTTTACACTGACGCACTGCACACTACTGAATAACAGACAAGTAAAATGCAAAGACCAATATTTACATACAACAACAACAACAACAACAACAACAATTATTATTATTATTATAATTATAATTATAATAATAATAATAATAATAATAATAATAATAATAATAATAATAATGACGATTAAATATTCAATTACGATAATCCTTCAGTATGGTAATATTCATCCCTTTAGTACAGTGACTTAACCCCTTGAGTACGATGATTCATCCTTCTGATTAGTGACAAAATCCACTGAGTATGATGTATTGTAATTATTGAAATACGATGACAACACCTTATTCCGTTGAGTACGATGATATATTCCTCGAGTACAACGATACTGTACTCAAGGGATTAAAGTCATCGTACTCAAAGGGTTAACGTCGAAACAAAATAAAAATGAGCACAAAATATAACGACAAGGAATCACGTCTAGCTTTTAATGGGACGTAAAACTAATCCTTAATTTCGGTTTTACTTTTATAAGTCCTAAGTCCGGGGTCACTGCAGAAGCACTTTTCGGGAGTTAAGTACAGCAGTGGATGGAATATAAATAAAGGAACCATCTGACCTACAGTTCCTAGTTTTGCTGAGAGATGAAGCTCCATTAAACTTCACTAATGTCTATACTGTTCCCAATGAAAACTGGCTAAAAAAATATCTAAAAGAAAACTTTAATTATCAGTGTAATATGACAACACTTGATTCAGTACAATTTCCCAACTTGTATACACTGGGGTATCTTACAGGATTGTGGTGAGAAATTTTAGATGTATACAAAAATTAACGAGTGTGTTGGTAGGAAATGGATACCCACACTAATCAAACTGCTTGCAAAGGTGAACCACACAAAGCAAGGTCTTCTTCGCCAAGGTCAATAAAGTGAAATGAGTGTAAGTGTTGGCGATCTACTTTTTTAGATAAAATTAACAGTATACATTACCTAGAACCATATAACTATCAAGTGCCAGCGGGGATAAAGAATTAACATACCTGAGTGAATAAGCCAAGCTAAAATCATAAAGTACTGCACCACAACAATAACAAACATAACACCACAATAACAAACACACACTACAACCTTCATGTTAACAAAGTGTAGGAGAAAACAAGTAGACAGATGAGCCAGACACGGGCCGGGGAGTGATTGATAAACCTGATTAGCTAGCCACAGCCTGACTCCCATCATTGATATTCTACATGGCACTCCTCCCTCCCACGGTAATTGGGTTGTTTCATTTGAATAGCGTTGATGATGGCTAATTCCCAATACAGTATTTTGTTGCAGTGTTCGGGCATGATATCAGCACAGACTGCTTACCAATGGGTTGGCTAGTTGTTCTTCATAAAAAAGTACATATTCTATAATACAAGGTCAGACTTAAGAACTCCAACAAACAATAGACGTGAGAACACCAACAAACAATAAGACGTGTATATGGATTTTCTCTATCTTGTCAACTTTTTAGTATCGAACACACTCGTATATACGTTACTCGTGAACTGATGTCTTCTGTAGCATCAGAAAATCTCTCAAAAGAAATGTAAGGAAGTTAGTTGATTGGATGAGAACTCTTGATACTCACTGCCCTCCTCCCAACACCCAGTCAATATTTCCTTGAGAGTTCAGGACGATTCTTATATAAAAAGGTAACTCTCTAGGTCTACATAAACACACACACACACGCACACACACAGAGGACAAGAGACGTGTTAATAAGGCGATCCCCTCAAGACCCTCACAAGGCCACCAACAGCCTCAGGGTCACGTCTCAACATCTCTCAACCCATCTATAATATTAAAAAAACTCCGCATAAGCAAGATGCTATTCGTCACAAATTAAAAAATTACATATTTCACTAACTAAAAAATTTCCATAGCACCTGTACGTATGAAAACCAAAACAGATATTCCATACCAAAAAGAGACAGTTCTTAAACACACTATCCTGACAGGTATATACTATATATTATACTGTATATATCCACAAAAATAACTTGCCAAATTAGCGTAACATATGCAATCTTCCGCTTTAAAATGGGTTTACGTGTTCATTATCCTTCCACAGTCGGGAGGGGGCGTTTAAACCTCTGTAAAAGTGCCAATAACGTTTTCTTTTCCCAAATACATATTGAACAATTACGAGAAAACAATAACTACACCCAAACACACACACACACACAAATATACACTTTTCTTTCAGCAACAACCAGCAACATAGAAACACAGGTGAGTCCTAACTTGGTTGTGAGGTGAGGTTGAGAGTGAGTGGTGACGGAGGGCCGGCAGCAGGTAGCACAGCGTTACCCGAGTCTCCGCTACACTCACCACAAAGTACGGGAAACACTCTCAAACCAGTCACAACCTCCCCGTAGACTTAACCTGGACCAATTTTCTTCCCAGATTGTACAGTAATCCCTATAAAAATGTCTATATAAACGACATATTAGTTCCTTTGTTGTTGTTTCTTCCTCGTGCTAAGAAGAAAGTTATAATTATATGAAAAATAGCAGAGAACAGCAAGATGTTTATTTTTCCAGTTCAGTAATACGAAAGAAAATAAATTAAGAAAAGGAAGTAAATAATATCCAGTGTTGACTTTTTGAGTTTACCATATCTCTCTCTCTCTGACACGTTTCAGTCACTTCTCACCCCTTCCCCCTGTCACCACCAGTCACTCACCCTCACCCCCTCAGTCGTCTTCTCTCCTCGCATACGCCTCGTAAATCCAATTTCGTGTATGTTATCAACCCACCGGCCCACTCCACTCCCTCTCTCTCTCTCTCCACCATATTACTCGCACTTTACCTGTTAACTAGACACAGCGCGTTCACAATGTTAACCTATAAACCAGTATGTTCACATCATTATATACCCTGGCACACACTACTATATAACCCTAGATTAAAATAATAATAATATACTGTACGTTGTGTCCCCAGTAAACCCGACCATGCCAGCCTGTGGTCGCTTACCCACACTTAACACTATATATATGCTAATATAATCCTCTTTTACTTAGTTCAAAACAAAATCCAGTTTACGCGGAAGCCTTCAGCAACTTTATATAACTTAGTGGGTAAATTAAGCTGTTTTTTCTGTCTATCCGTCACACACTCTCCTCTCCCATGTTTTGCGAGGGATGGAATGACGGAGAGAGAGAATCCATAATAAAGGGAAGGCGTGGTGATGGAAGAGTGGTATATATAGGAAGAGACGGATGAAAGCTTGGTCGGATCGCAAAGTGAGAAACACACACACACACACACGATATACTTTTGTTAGCAAGACATGTGGCAGAGAGCTTGTGACTGGGCGACATCAGCCAAGTTAGGGAAAGCAATCTAGCCAATTACGACGCTCTTGAAACTGCTGCCATGGCAACCAGCGGAGGGGCCACTCAATACGGTATTTATATTAACTGTTTACAAGAACCGGTGTGTGTGTGTGTCTGTGTGTGTGTGTTTTTTCTATGTGTGTGTGTGTGTGTGTGTGTGTGTGTGTGTGTGTGTTTGTGTGTGAGTGTGTGTTCTGTGTGTGTGTGTGTGTGTGTTCTGTGCGTGTGTGTGTGTTGTGTGTGTGTGTGTGTGTGTGTGTGTGTGTGTGTGTGTGTGTGTGTGTGTGTGTGTGTGTGTGTGTGTGTGTGTGTGTGTGTGTGTGTGTGTGTGTGTGTTCTGTGTGTGTGTGTTCTGTGTGTGTGTGTGTGTATGTTCTGTGTGTGGGTGTATGTGTTCTGTGTGTGTGTGTGTTCTGTCTGTGTGTGTGTGTGTGTGTGTGTGTGTGTGTGTTCTGTCTGTGTGTGTGTGTGTGTGTGTGTGTGTGTTCTGTCTCTGTGTGTGTGTGTGTGTGTGTGTTCTGTCTGTGTGTGTGTGTGTGTTCTGTGTGTGTGTATTCTCTGTGTGTGTGTTCTCTGTGTGTGTGTTCTGTGTGTGTGTGTGTGTGTGTGTTTTTGCTTGAAACATGATCACATGCAAACGCTGATAGCTTCAAGCACAGACTAAAAGGCGTTGGTAAGAAATCACTAAATTTTCGAGGAAACAAAATTATTATTAATCCTTGCCATACAGTAATCCATAAACGCCTCCAGTAAGGGTAATGAGACTGGGAGACTGACGTCGAATCTCATTAACCAACTCCTAACTATACATCAGAACTTGCTCCAGACGACGACCCAACATCAAATAAATTAAGACGCCTCAGTACGACCTTGGTTCACCTAAGAGTAATAATAATAATAATAATAATAATAATAATAATAATAATAATAATAATAATAATAATAATAATAATGATATTATTATTATTAATCCATCACTGAAGGTATTTACTTTTATTGAAACAAAACACAGCCGTTGATGACTTATTATTATAAATTATTATATTATTATTATCATTATTACACCCAACTAAAAATAAAACTTCCATGTGTTTTAAGGCGTTTACTGGTTGCAAGATGCAATGTGTTAAAATCACATACTCAAAGCACCTTTCTAGCGGCACCATAAACCCCATGAATGTTGATCCTGACTAAATCACCCGAACACATATTTCCTCTGGGTGTGCTGCATGGGCGAACTGTTGCCAGGAGTACGATTATTGCTACAGTCATATTCCCACCTATAATTACAGATTGAAATCATCAAACAGAATAAAATATAACATTAGTGATCTCTTTAGCGTTACTGTTATACCTCTTAAAAAAATATAAAAAACATTCACTGACCAGTACAATATGTTAAAAGTTAAATGATTTACAGCTAAACACTCCTAGTTAACATGTTGAAGATGACGTTGCCGACAAACTTTCCTTAGCCACATATATTTTCAATGAGGTTAACGTTCAGGAGCTTATTGGACCACAGTGACTCGTTTAATCGTTTACTCTCGTTTTCTCTTATAAAACATTATTCGTCTCTTGTGGTTTAGGGGCTGATGCTATTAAGAATATGATAGAGGCGGGTGGCAGAAGCCCTATTAATAACGGTGGGGCTTACCAGAGATGAGGAGCCCCGCCCCGACCCCGCCGGGACAGGGTACATCCTTCATCATCATCTTCCTTCCATTCTTATATTTCCTCCTTTCCTTTCATCCTTCTCACTCTCCTCCTTTCCTTTTCTTTCCTCCCTTCCTTTCTCCCCCTTTCTTTCTCTGTTATAGACTTTTCTGTAGTCTTTGGTCTCTTGCTCTATCTATCTACCTCTCTCTACCTCCTATTCCTTGCTCAATCGTCTTATCTCTCTCTTTTAAAATATCAATTTTCTCTCCACCGGTCTCTCTTTTCTTCACATACTCACCCTTGTTCTCTCCTCATCCAGGAACTCCTTCTCTTTACCTGCCTCTCCACCACTCCTTCCTCTTCTTCTTTCTCTTTGTTTCTCAATCCCCCTTCTTCATCTCCATCTCGTTTTTATGCTCCACCGCCCCTATCCTTCATCTATACGTTCTCTTTTCAATCTTTGTTCAATTTCATTGCGCCCGTCTCTCTCTCTCTCTCTCTCTCTCACTGGTTCATCTCCCCTTTGCTGACTTGGTAGTCTCCCTAGCGCACATTATTACCTCGCACGTCCCATACTCTCTCTCTCTCTCTCTCTCTCCTTCCTTCCCTCCCCACATCTTCCTCCGACCTTACACATACATACATACACACTCACACTCTAACCCTACTTCATTCATTCCTTCCATCCTTTCCCTCCCACCCTACCTCCTCGCTCCCACCTTCCTACCTTCTCCCCAATCAAATGTTCTCTCCCACCCTACCTCTTCCCCTCCCTTGCATCTTCCTACCCCCTATTCCTTCCTTATCTCTCCCTACCTTTTCCCCTCCCTCCCTCCCTTCCCCTCAACACCCAATCAGTGCTCCCCTGTACTAAGTGAATACATGCTCTCCCTAATATATCTCTGTCTCTATTAATGTTTCTCACTTATCCCGTCTGTCTCTGTCTCTCTAATCTGTCTTGTCCATCTGTCTTTATCTCTCTAATTCAAGTGTCTCTTTGCCAATGACTATCCCTAATACGTATCTTTTTGTATATCTATCAATGTCTCTCCTTATCTAATTACCCGTCTATCTATAAGTGTTTCATATCTATCTGCCTGTCTATATATCAATGTCTCTCCTTATCTATTTCCCTGTCAATCTATCTTTGTCCCTTCCCATCTATCTCCCTGTCTTACCTATCTATGTCCATCTCTTCCCACAATCCTTGCGCTCACTCTCCTCTTCTCTTCGTTCATCTTTTCCTTACCCCCCCCGTCTTCGTCCATCCTCTCCTTCTTAACTCTTTTTTCCTCATTATTTATCTTTTTTCACTGTTCTCCCTCATCTTTATCTCCTGTTTCCTCTTAGCACGTCATCCTCTATCCTCCTCTTCACATTTTTTCCCTTACCTTTCATAGCCTCCTGCATCTTTTCCCTCTCTCCTCCTTCATCCTACCCCTCTTCTCTTCCACCCTTCCCTATCCCCTCTTTTATCCCTCCTCCCCTTCCATCCTTCCCCTCTTTTTCCATGACTTCCTATCTGCACCACCACTATCACCACCACTTTCACCACCACCACCGACCATTACTACGCCACTACCATCAACACTACTGCACCACTATTACCAAAACTATTACCACCGACCAATACCACCGTCACCACTACCACTAATACCACCACTACTACCATCACCACTTCCATTACTACTACCACCACTACCACGAACTCCCTGGGTCGACCCTTCTCCGCATCGCTGGGAATCGATTACATTAATTAATTGCTGGATTACCATACGGTGCGGCGGGGAAATATAGTGATGCCAAACCTGCAGCTGAGGTCCAGGGAGGGGTGACTACCAGCTGCTAGAGGGTGAGGGAGCTGAAGAAAGATGGTGTGACTGGGAGACAGAAATTGGGGTATGATGGGGAGGTAAAGGAGTGACGGGAAGATAAAAAAAGATGAAGATTGGTATTGTGGCGGGGAGATAATGGGGTGACAGAGCTTAATAAAACTAATATGGGGTGACGGGGAAATAAACAAAGATGATGTGACTTCAAGGATAGATAAAGAGGAGGTGACGTAACGGGGAGATTAAGGAGTGATTGAGAGATAAAGATTTAGGGCGATGGGGAGCTAAATAAACAGAGATCGAGAGAGGGGGGGGGGGAAGAGAGGTAATCACGACTTAGCCTGGGGTAATTCAGAGCTTAAGGCGTAATGGGGAACTACTACAAGGAAGGAACACAAAGTGGAGACCTCATAATGTAAACAGACACAGACGGACTGCCAGACTTACAGACGCCAAGATTACCAGCCGGTCGAGCTTCCCTTTAGCGAACCCAAATATAACAGTGAAGACTCCGGGTGAAGGCAAACTATCCTAGCTAGATTCACTTGTAAATGGAGTTAAAGTATACTTAATATTCACGATAACGAAAGGAAATAACAGTGAGAGTGTGGAGGTAGTAATGAGTAATAGATTCATGTCTGGTAAATATTTGTTTTGGGGGGAATCACTATGACTGGAAATCAAACCCAAATAAAACTACAGACATTTGTATCCAGGAGTTACACAAAGGATGTCAGCGAACAACAAAATTACATCATTTAATGTTTCTGTATTTTAATGCGAGTTAGACTTTCCAATATCACAAGAAGCTCATGTATTTCTCCTAGAGTCCTAGACTAACCCCTCCCTCCCTCCCTCTGTACCCTGCTCCCTCTGTTCCCTCCCCTCTCTACTTCTTCCTCCTCCTTCCTCCGCCTAGTTGAAAAAATTCTTAAATTTAAAGGGGAAAAAACAGGGAGTGTGAGGCTCCTCGTGGTGCAGCTTTATGATATAAGGCTAAAATATGGACCCGCTGTCTGAACATAAACAAACGCTTACGTGCACAGCAGCTAATACTTCCCCTTCATGGTGTCTAGTAACTCAGTATTAACAGGAGGTAGGGTCTCTCTCTCTCTCTCTCTCTCTCTCTCTCTCTCTCTCTCTCTCTCTCTCTCTCTCTCTCTCTCTCTCTCTCTCTCTCTCTCTCTCAGGTGCGTTTTAAGCCAGTCACTAATCCCGAGTTTTATTCATATTTTCATTTTGAAACAGGTAATGAATGATCCACCTCAACATCATGTACAAGTCTCATTTACAGCGATTTATGCGAAATATGGACACTAATTACTCATTAAGCCATTGTTTTACACGCGTTGTTAATTACCTGTTTTCATATTTACGATTTTTTGGGTGGAGCGTAGATTATATACCCGAGTATAAACAGTAACAACAAACCGAAAAACACCATCAAAATATAATTAATCACAAAAGATTCTATTTTCTGAAACTGCGTATTGTGTGTCCACCACGCGCAACAATTTGTACTTCCCCGTGAATCAATATTTGTTCATACCGCCATAAATCCACTACACACTGGAGCTCCACAACCACTATCTGCAGGAGAACATAACCTACGAGACTGGAGAGGTTGCGGGTATAAAACAAATCGGAAGACCAACGCAACAAAATGAAGAGTTGGTCCCGAGAGTGATACTTGACGCAATACCACGCCCCAACACCAGAAGGAGAGAGAGACACAGCATAAGGCCTTACACGCTCCCCTTTCACGTTTTGATACAAATTTATACTTTGACCTCTTGAGTAATCCGGATCGAATATTTTGAGATTTTAGGGGACTAGAGACATCGAACTGTTTGAAGATTATGGTCGGTTAAAGAATATTTGGGCCAAACTAAGTCTCTTGCCCTTCCCCCACAAATTTTTTTTTTAAGTTCTTGACTATATATTATTTGGAATTATGTACGAGCATGACCATGACAGACATTTACCAATATTATCTAACACTACTCAGCATCATCAACCTCAGTGCTAACATCCCCAGCTACACTTAACACCTGCCCTACAGACATCTCCCAGGGTTCAACTAATTGCCCTAACCTGGACCTTCTTGACCTAAGCATTTCTAGTGTGACTCGCTTAGGTCTGTCAATCAAGATACAGTTAGCGTTTAACATGACAAACAGACATACAGATAAACTATCAACAAAGACTACAGTATTCACCAGTGACTTAGTGTTTTTAACAAGCACTGTCAGCATTTTTTTGTTCAACGATATTAATCAAACAAAAATTTCTAACCCATTATACTGGTATACTGTGATAACTCGCGTCAGAAATAATGGCCTCTTCTTCACATATTCTCCACTTTTTCTTTATTTTATTTGAACAAATAACCCAAATCAAACATCCGTCACTCGAAGTATGTCCCCCAGCACCCTCAATAATAAGTCCCGACTTGTAATGTGTGAATTAATAACTCTTAGTCAGTCATTACCGAGAGATATGCCTCTATATATCTCCCAAATTACACTCATCTCTCCCCCCGTCCAATTTGCAACCGCGTATCCCCTTCTATGGTCGGCTATTCACCCAAATCCTCCCCCACGCCGCTAGATCACCAGCTCCAATGACGTGCTACCTGCCGTATCCTCATGGGAAGCGCCGGGATTAAGGATTCAATGGGAGGGCTTGTGAAATGGCCCGGGAGGTGATGGGGAGTGTGATATGAGAGTTGAGGGGAGAGGAACACCAGGGGAGGAGAGAGAAGGACGCAGGGAGGGAGGGAGGAAAGGTGAGGGGGGAGGGGCAGATAGAGGGTAGGACAAAGAGAGAGAGAGAAAGGGGAATATATGGTCAGTGCATGAGGTGACGGGTTGGTGGTGAGTGTAGTATGTGGTGGCGTGGACAGCAACAGTAGTAGTAGTGATGGTGTGGTAGTGGTGATGGCGTAGTGTGGTGTGGTGGTGGTAGTGGTGGTGTGTGGCTTAAGGTGAAGAATGGGTCAACACCCACTCTGGTGCTACAGGTCAACAACGTGCTGCCCAGACAGTGAATAACCCCAGTGCTTGCGCGTGTGGCAGTAGGCGGTGACTGTGGTGTGTGACGGCAGGAGGGTGATGCCTGTGGTCCTTGTGCGGAGGTTTATTAATGTCTACTGAAGAAGTGTGCCATTAAAATGTTGATTAGAAAAACGACACTTGATAGACACTTCCAGTCATCAAACATACTGATGGGTGGGTCTTCTCACGGTCCTTGACAGCGAAATTAATGTGTTGTATCAATAATAGAGGAAACTGAAAACGATATACTTCAACAACGAAATCTTGAGTGCTGTCTTTACGACACGCAAGTTCTTTAAACAACATTAAGATACGTTGCACTGTACTCTGCCAAATACTAATACTAGAGTGAGAAGAAGAGAACCCGTCATGCTTGCACCTTAACAGCCAGCCATATAAACAAAACACTGAATTCACGTCATGAGTAACACCTAAACCAACCCCAGAATAACCTGGATTATCAAGGAAAATTATCCACTGTGCGGCAAGAGACACAAAACAAAAATAATGACGAGTTGTCTTGCCCGACCTGCTCGAGCACCACGGACAACAAACGAACTTCACCCAGACACATTCTCGGCATTCGAGGCACAATCGGATATCACATCGCTGAGAATCTGAAAACAACAAAAAACATATTAAATAGTCTAGTGTGCTGTGAGTGGGATTAATTACGGAGATGTGGCATCCTGTGGTATGACGGCTGTCTCTCAGTGCATCAAAGAAATTCCCAAGGAGCCTCTCTCTCTCTCTCACTAAAGGAAAATGCGTCATGGAAGAGATATGCACTAACATTGAGGTCAACATGAACACATCCTGGCATATCTTCAAGATATTATATAAACAACTAAATAACTGAATAAAAAATAAAATTAATAAACTAGAATTAATGAATATGATAAGAGATAAGCAGTAAATAAGAAGCAAATGTGAGCACTAACTCGATTAAAAGGATACTGCGATGAAGTTTCCATAACAATCCACCTCCGACGTGCTGGTACTGTACTACCGGGCCACTGACTGATTTAATCCACCTTAACGAGTCAGTCACTCTACCCACTCATTGATCCTCTATAGCCATTACTTTAACTACCAGCTGATCCATTCTACTCGTTACTTAAATTATCCGTTGATCCACCATCCACAGAAAGCTCAAGGGTGATCCATAATCAGTATCCCCCAACCTTCACCTAAATTACTTCCCCGGGGAGCTGGTGGTAGAGCGGTACAGTTCTTGCCTCGCAAGCAAGATGTCACGGGTTCGATTCCCGGGCAGGCGGAAGTTAACATAAGAACATAAGAATGGAGGAAACTGCAGCGGGCCTATTGGCCCATACTGGGCAGTCCCAATTACACCCAACCCCTATTGCTCATATAAGCATCCAACCTATGTTTAAAGCTATCCAGCGTATTCGAGTTAATGATGATATTTGGTAACTTGTTCCATTCATCCACGACTCTGTTTCCAAACCAGTGTTTACCTATTTCACGCCTAAATCTAAATTTGTCTAATTTAAAACCATTGTTACGAGTTCGCTCCTGGTTGGATAGTTTGAGTACCTTAGTAATGTCCCCTTTGTTTAGCCCTGCCTTCCACTTATACACCTCTATCAGGTCGCCCCTCGCTCTACGTCTCTCAAGGGAGTGCAAATTAAGATGCTTTAACCTGTCTCTATACTCAAGGTTCCTAATGCGGGATTAGTCTTGTCATTCTCCTCTGAATTCTTTCCAAGGATTCTATATCCATTCTGTAATACGGTGACCAGAACTGAACTGTGTAATCCAGGTGTGGTCTCACACGAGCAAGATACAGTTTTAGGATGACCTCGCTCGTCTTGTAACTAACACTCCTTTGTATGAACCCAAGTACTTTATTAGCCTTGTTACGAGCAAAAACACATTGTTTACTTGGCTTAAGGTTCCTACTTATCATTACTCCTAAATCTCTCTCGCAGTCGGATTTCTCTATGGCATCGTTGTTCATCTGGTATCTGGTTTCCCTGTTTACATCTCCTATACTGAGTACTTTACATTTGTCGACGTTGAATTTCATCTGCCATTTTTCAGACCATTCGAAAAATTTGTTTAGATCTTCCTGTAGTTTTGCCGAGTCCTCGTCAGATTTGATAACACGTCCTATTTTAGTGTCATCAGCAAATTTACTTATGTTGCTGTCTATGCCGATATCTATGTCGTTTATGTATATAATAAATAATAATGGTCCAAGTACTGAGCCTTGGGGAACTCCACTTGTGACGTTGCTCCAATGGGACTTAGTGCGGTTAATGCTCACTCTCTGTTTCCTGTCCTGTAACCACGCCCTAATCCATTTAAGGATGTCACCTTTGATGCCATGAGCTTCTACCTTTCTAATTAGTCTTTCGTGGGGGACTCTGTCGAAGGCTTTGCTAAAGTCGAGATATACCACATCATAATTGTGCCCTCGTCCACCGATTCGAAAACTGATGAAAAGAATGTTAATAGATTAGTTAGGCAAGAACGTCCGCTTGTGAAGCCATGCTGGGAATCATTGATCAATCGGTGCTTCTCCAGGTGATTTCGAATAGAGTTTGAAATGATTGCTTCCAGTAATTTGCCTACTATTGATGTTAGACTGATTGGGCGGTAGTTAGAGGATAGTGATCTATCCCCCTTCTTGAAAATCGGTATTACATTCGCTATCCTCCAGGATTCTGGTACTACACCTGTTTTTAAGGACATGTTAAACAACTTTGCTAAGGGCATACTAAGCTCTTCCTTACATTCCTTTAATATTCTGGCAAATATCTCATCGGGACCAGGTGACTTATTAGGCTTTAGTTTGTCTATTTGCTTACTACCATCGTTACTAGTCACTACTATCTCACTTAATTTGTTTTCTTCACTCTATCTGAATAGAGTCGGTGCCTCGGGTATCATGTTTAAATTTTCGGTGGTGAAAACTGTTGAAAAATATTTATTCAAATTATTGCTCATTTCTCCGTCGTTATCAGTGAGCTCGCCGGAGTCTGACCGTATTGGTCCAATCTCTTCTCGTGTTTTAGTTTGATACATTTGGTAGAATCCTTTGGGGTTTGTCTTCGCCTCCCTTGCTGTCCTTACCTCATTATTCCTCTTTGCTTTCCTTATCTCGGTTTTAACCCTACTTGCCAATACCCTATAATAGTCCCGGAGGTGAATTTCGCCACGATTTATCCTTCTACCTATAGCCTTCCTTTTGTACAATGATGTTCTTTAAAAAACAATTGTTTTATCCATTTGGGGTCATTTATTTGTCTGATCTACAGTTTTTGTATGGTATGTTCTGCCTTTGTGCATTAAGTAACTCACTATTTAAATTGTCGTGGAACTCGGCAATCTCAGATCTCGTTATCAGGTCGGTGTCATCTGTCAGGTTCACGGCCAAACGCGACACCCCCTCTCTCAGCTGCCTCTTTAAACTGTCAAAGTTTGCCCTTCTGAAATCTGGTACTTTAGTGGAATTTTCCTTACGTCTGCCCCGAAAATCTAACTGGAATCGAATTTCTTTGTGATCGCTGTTTGCAAATTCGTTCCCTACCTCGACATTGCTAATGAGGTTTTCTCTGTTCAACAGAACTAAATCGAGTATATTATTACCCCGTGTGGGTTCGGTTATATGTTGACTTAGGAAACAGTCTTGGATTGTCTCGAGAAAATCCTCTGATTCTGAGTTACCCGTAAGGTCAGTCCAATCTATTTGGCCAAGGTTAAAGTCGCCTACTATACAGACTTTGTTGTGTATGGAAGCCCTGCGCATTTCAACCCAGATAAGTCGCTCATTGACGCTATCAAGATTGGGGGGTCTATATATTACTCCTGTGATTAATTTTTCCCGACCGTCGCTTAATTCTATCCAAATTGTTTCTGTATTCCTCTCAGTTTTTATTTCCTTATTTATTTCACACTTCAGATTATCCCTAACATAGATTGCGACTCCGCCTCCTTTCCTGGTCTGCCTATCGGTATGGAACAGTTTGTAACCCGCAATTTGGTATTCGACTGGTAACTCACGTGTGTCTAGGTTGATCCATGTTCGAGTGAATGCAATTATATCGATTTTTCGGTGCATACCAAGGCCCTAATATATCCATTTTTGTTCCTTCTTCTGCTGTTAAGCATTAGTATACATTTAAGTTAGTCATTTCTGGAGTCACTCCTTGCAGCGTTTAGTGCAGCTCCTGTCTGATAGTTTTGTCATCATTCCTGCTTACTATTTCCACCAACAGTCTTTCACTTTGTTTACCCGCTCACTACGATCTCTCCACCCGTGCTCATATGTTCTCTTAGCAGTTTAAAAGGAACTTCGATATCTTTTGAACTACCCCCTCCTAGAGCTAGCCAGAGTTGCTCTCCATCCTAGACAAATTTTACATCCTAGCATAAGGTCCTTCTGCCATAGAAAGTTGTCCCAGTTGTCAATGAATGGGACTGATATTGACACAGCTATCTGCTGTCAAGACAGTCGTTGACACCAACTGCCATGACAACCATTCACTGCCAACTCTCCTTCTAGGCAGGACACGCATGTAAATGGGATCCCACCCTTAGTCCTATTACGATCTACATAGCTGTCTTGAACTTATCAAGCTCCTCCTCCTACACCAGCCAATCATTGCCTCCTGCACTGAGGCAGATAATGCTGGGTTTGTTCCCATTACAGACAAGATATTGTCCATCCTGTCAACCATGTCCCCCCACCCCAGCTCACCAGCAAACACACCCTCATCCTATTTTGTTTTACCACAAAAGGCCTGTCCATGTACCTTACCTGTGAGTCACCAACAATTAAAGTTTTTATACCTTCCTTGTCATCCCTGTCCCCAGCTGTACTAACGTCCAGTCGTCTATCAAAGGGACTGAGCAGGGTTGGTACACTTATGTTGTTGTCGTATCCTTGGTGTACTTCTTCACCACCAGCTTCGTCTTCCCACTACTCACAACTTTCCCTCTTGAGCTTTCCCGACAGACCACTGGCTTCTCATCCAGCCTCTCCTTTTTAACTTCATAAAGCTCTTTCCTTAATTTCAGGTTCTCCAACGTGGCCCTCTCAATTTCTAACTTGGCCCTCGTAATTCTTCAATGGACGACTCCAGTTTGGTCAACAAACTCTCATACCCAAGACCGCACATAGCACTGGCCATATCTGATAATTATCCCTCCGGAGCTAACCCTGCCGTGACCTTTCCCCTAGTGAGGTCAGAAGTTGTTTGGACACTCTTCCTAGTCCCCTTGGTCCTGTTTTAGCAGAAAAGTAGGTACCTGCTGTAAGTCGGAAGTTGCGAATTCGTATTCAGGGACAAGTTGTTGGAGCTTCCAATAACTTGCTTAGACATAAACCATTGACTCTTCAGGCTTCTACGCCCTTAACGCATGAGACATAAGGCAAGCATGAAAAAAAAAATTACGTCTCCCTACCCCAATCTCCATCACCCCACCCACGTCAAGTCAAACAACAAATCTTAACACAAGAAACTCATTTCACTTTTTTAACATCTCAAAGTCGACAAACCGCTGAAGAAGACAAATGCATAAGTAGCATAATGAGTGAATAATTAACTGCGTGAAGTTCGAATCACCGTTGATTTATCCTCTCTCTCTCTCTCCACAATCTTCTGTCAGCTTTCAGTGGCATGTGCTCAGCCTCATTCATCAGCTACAACGACGGCCCATTCAACGATGAAAAAATACATATATGTTTGTTATTCATTAAGACCCTCAAAAAGTCAGCTGAATGACATCAATTTATCTGCGCTGACATCAATACTAAAGCTCTCTCTCTCTCTCTCTCTTTCTGATGATACTATTGATGTCAGCTGCTGATGGTGTGCCAACAGGTTCACTGTGAACAAAGTGAAATTCTCTTGAATATTGAACAGCTGAACAGGAAGGAAGAGTGGGAGGGATGAGGTGGGAAGAGTCAGCATAGTGTCACCTGGTTCACATAAATACACTATGTAGGAGAGCTGGAGTGTGACCTGGAGTGACACATAGAAAGTTACCTCAAGTAATGGTTGATGTTAGATGAAACTAAAAGATATATATATATATATATATATATATATATATATATATATATATATATATAAGTGTATATTATATATATATATATATATATATATATATATAATATATATATATATATATATATATATATATATATATATATATATATACATATATATATATATATATATATATATATATATATATATATATATATATATACATATATATATATACATATATATATATATATATATATATATATATACATATATATATATATATACATATATATATATATACATATATATATATATATATATATACATATATATATATATATATATATATATATATATAAAACCACACGGGAAAAGGAAACAACAGGTACCTTAGCTTTCGTCTTTATTCAAGACATCTTCAGAAGCAACTGGATTATATGGACAGAGAAGCAATTATACAGGGTGACCTTAAAATATGAGGTCAGGTCATAATGATGTCATCCACTAATACCCACAACACACACGTAGAGGTGCTTTAGAAAAGGGGTGACGTGACTAGTCAAGTCAGGTCAAAAACCTTTGATCTAGATGTATGATAGTTATTTCGTGGGTCCTTATTTTTGACCTGACCTGACTAGTCACGTCACCCCTACTCAATTTATCTTATCCACGTTTCCATTGTGGATTTACATGAGAGATGTATATATATATATATATATATATATATATATATATATATATATATATATATATATATATATATATATATATATATATATATATATATATATATATATATATATATATATATATATATATATATATATATGCAAGTAAATCACTGTAAATCAGCATATATAATTTTTTTTTTTTATGTAGATCCACAATGTGTGTGTGTGTGCGTGGTAACCATTAGTTGTATGATACTTTCTAAAAATCCACAAAATAAATTTTTGGCGGTAAATTCTAAAAATAAAAGAAAAAACGCTGAGAAAAATAATAAAAGAAAATCTGGGAATGTCTAATTATAAAATCCTTTGTAGAAAAAAATCTGAAAAAGTACAAAAAACTGAACTTCTAACAATATATAAAAAAGGCGCAGCAAATCTGGTTGAGGCGTCAGAGGATGTAACACAATCACGGAGGCAGTGAAATATCCAATCACTGTCCCAATCACTGTAAATCAGCCACACTATTGACCCAAAGTTAAAAAAAATGTACAGGGTGATAGATTTACACCGCCCATGGAATACTGAGTTGCACACGGGAGGTAATAAGTGGTTGTTGGAACTCAGAGGATCAGTCAATGCCCGAATCAACCTATAATGACCTAACCTAAACTATACTAAAAATGACCTGACCTAACCTTAACTAGCCCATCCAAACACTAACCCAAACTAAACTAATGTAATGATTGTTTATCAGACAACACATATAACAGTAAGTAGATGAGCAGGGGGTACACCCATAAGTTGACACACCCTACAGTGACCCAGAAGACCTGACCCCGGCCACAGAGTACTTGAGTTAACTGGGTGATGTGGTGTATCTCAACTTTAGCAAAGTCTTCGACAGAGTTCCCCACGAAAGACCAATTAGAAAGATAGAAGCACATGGCATCAAAGGTAATATCCTTAAATGGATTAGGGCGTGGTTACAGGACAGGAAACGGCGAGTGAGCATAAACGGCACTAAATCGCATTGGAGCAACGTCACTAGTGGAGTTCCCCAAGGCTCAGTACTTGGACCATTATTATTTATTGTATACATAAACGACATAGATATCGGCATAGACAGCAACATAAGTAAATTTGCTGATGACACTAAAATAGGACGTGCAATTAAATCTGACGAAGACTCCACAAAACTACAGGAAGATGTAAACAAATATTTCGAATGGTCGGCAAAATGGCAGATGAAATTCAACGTGGACAAATGTAAAGTACTCAGTATAGGAGATGTAAACAGGGAAACCAGTTACCAGATGAGCAACGATGCCATTGTGGAATCCGACTGCGAGAGAGATTTAGGAGTAATGATAAGTAGGAATCTTAAGCCAAGTAAACAATGTGTTTTTACTCATAACAAGGCTAATAAAGTACTTGGGTTCATACAAAGGAGTGTTAGTTACAAGACTAGCGAGGTCATCTTAAGACTATATCTTGCTCTTGTGAGACCTCACCTGGATTACGCAGTTCAGTTCTGGTCACCGTATTACAGAATGGATATAGAATCCTTGGAAAGAATCCAGAGGAGAATGACAAGACTAATCCCGGGCATTAGGAACCTTGAATACAGAGACAGGTTAAAGCATCTTAATTTGCACTCCCTCGAGAGACGTAGAGTGAGAGGCGATATGGTAGAGGTGTATAAATGGAAGTCAGGGCTGAACAAAGGGGACATTACAAAGGTCCAACACGGAGCGAACTCGTAACAATGGTTTTAAATTAGACAAATTTAGATTTAGGCGCGAAATAGGTAAACACTGGTTTGTAAACAGAGTAGTCGATGAGTGGAACAAGTTACCAAATATCATCATTAACTCGAATACGCTGGATAGCTTTAAACATAGGTTGGATGCTTATATGAGCAATAGGGGTTGGGTGTAATTGGGACTGCCCAGTATGGGCCAATAGGCCCGCTGCAGTTTCCTCCATTATGTTCTCACCTCTAAATCCCCCATTACACTAACGTAACCTGAACTAACTGACACTATCTTGAATTAACCAAAAATAACCCAACCTAAGCTAAACTAAATTAACCTAACCTGACCAACCCTCCCTATCCTAACCTAAACCAACCTAACCTGACCAACCCTCCCTCCCTATCCTAAACTAACCTAATCTAACATGTTCTAGACTTACCCAAACCTAAGTTATCCAAGCCTTTCCCAAACTTAAACCTACCTGCCCTAACCTAACTTATCCTATCCTAACCTAACCTAAATCAAACCCAGCCAACCCTAACCTTCCCCTAACCCAAACCTTACCTAATCTAACCTCTTAATATATCCATCCCCTGTCAGCTATGTCCACACTGGGAAGCTACTCACCTGTTTCTGCAATTCCAGAAGTTTCATTCATCAGCCTTAATAGACTCCACAAGTTGCAGGATGGAAAGGGGGGGGGGGAGGTCTATACTCGTGCACGGTCGATAACAGCAGATAGCGCTGTGCTCGCTCAACCCCCTCCTCCCACCACAAATGCCGGGTCAATATAACCGCCCGCGAACCCTCTTGGTATTTTATTATCCTCAAAAGAGAATAACAGAACATATTACAATTGGAATTATCAGCTAATTTATTTCTGTATGTATGAGTGTGACGTAATGTGGCTGTGTATTAAAAAAAAAATAAGCTACTCTTCTCTAAACCATTAAACAACTTTTGACCTTTATTATTATTATTATTATTATTATTATTATTATTATTATTATTGTTAGTTATTGTTATTATTATTATTATTCAAAATTACCATAATTATAACATTACAAGATCACAACGCATCTATCCATTCTACGTATACTGCCAAGGCGCCCACACGCACGTATCCTGGCTTGTAATTTCCCATTATGCCATCCCCGCACGACCTGATTGCAACACCTGTCCTCTATTAAAAGATCAAACGAGCTTAATATCAACAATTCCCCACATTACCGTCGTTACACTGTTGCCAGGCTCATACGCACGAACGTCAACAGTGGTCCATACTACCGTTCTCTGTTGCGAGGTGTTTACGCCTGTAAAATATTATTACCCTACTCCCTGTGCTCCCGTTTTTTGTCCAGAGGCTAAAAGGGGCGTATGCTGAAACCCCGTGCATTATTTTTTTCTGTCGTGGTGCTCAATTAGACGTGTACTCCCCACTCCCACATTTCCGTTTTCTGTCGTGAGGTTCAATTAGACTAAAAACTAATATTCTCACATTCTCGTTTTCTTTTGTGTTGCTTCAGCCCATTCTCTTGTTCACTGCGCGGCAAATTTCAAAACATTATTTTGCAGTTGTTACCCCCAAACGCATATGTACAGTCTCCTGCGTTCTCGCTCTATGTTGCAAGGATAGTGTGTTTCGTAAATGTTGCAAGGATAAAGAACTAAATAAGGGTTGCAAGGTCAGTTAAATAAATGTTGCAATGATAGTTTAGCAATGTTGCAAGAATAAAGATCTAAGTAAATGCTGCAAGGATAGACCGAACTAAATTGTTGCAAAGATAAAACTAACTCAACTGTTGTAAGACTTAAGAACTTTGTAACCATTTGCAAGGCTAATATATTAGATGAGGTAACAGTTCGGCACCCTCCACCATGAAGCTCAAGTCAACCTCCACCATAAAATTAAGTAACAGCTCAGTTCATTCTTCACCATTAAGTGAAGTAACAGCTCAAGTCATCCTCCACCATAAGGCTAAGTTACAGCTCAAGTTGTCCTCCACCAAGGAATAAGCAATACATCTCTGAGGTTCACCAGTTCCTCTCTACTCCTTGTTTCTCACTCTTTAATCGCTTATCTCTCCGCACTTCTCCCACCTCTCCTCCTCCTCCTCCCTCCCTCCCACGGTTCTCCCTCCTTTATATCCCGAGGGAGGGAGGACGGGGAGCGAAGAACACCCAAGTAGCCAATATAGTGAAGGGGGTTGAGAGGCAATCTATCACTGACGTCGACATGTTTATGGTTATATTACACCGCCCATGTTCTGCTGTGTATATATTAATAATAATAAAAGAAAATCTTCTCCCGCTAAATAAAGACACTGCTCTCGCCGTATGGTGTTGGAGAAATAAGAGGAGCCGAAATACTCTACATAAATCGTGTAAGGAGAATTAATTGTGCTGAAAACACCGACAACATCGTAAGCGAAAATCTTGACTATATGAGAGAGGATGTGTACAATAAGAGGCTCGGAGTCTTAATTGAAATCCATGACAAGGAACACTAATACCATGAGTAATGTGTATTAACAAAATATAAAACTCAAATCACTATTATTCAATCTACTGTAGGTGTTATCTTCATGTGTGGAGGTTGGTTACCATGCTCGACCCTCTACTCCAAACCTTTAATGGATGTCTCTACCAATCCTTCCAAATTTTTTATCAATACAGGATATAGTTTCTAATTTGATTTATCCATCCTAGACTCTGCCTTCCCCTGGCCCTCCTACCCTAAATTTTTCACCCTAAACAAAGTTAAGTATTTCTACGTTAAAGAACTTATGACGTATTTCTCTCATATTGCACCAACGTCTCAGACGGAGGTCCTCAAGACGTCACTGCGCCATGGGTGTGGTTGACGTCATCAAAAGGATGTGCGCAGGACGTCACTTCTAAGTATTACACTTCACCTAAATAGATCAATATGTATTGCTCCGCCTCTTGTATAATGAGTTCAGTTATATCAAAATATTATTTCATCTTGTCTACTGACACCTAATTGTGACGATAGTCAAATTATATCTTGTAAACTGCCTAGTACAGTAGTATTGTTATCCTGTGTATAGATGGTTTAATAAAGGTACCACGTGACTACATATGTTCCTAAATCCCAGCTGATCTGAGAGGCTCGCCTGACATGTTCGTCAAGTGAAGGAACACAAGACACCATCTCGTGCCAAGTGAGAGCCTTGTGTGGCAACCCGCGGCCTTGCTCCAGCCTTCCTGGAACTCGACTTGTCGACAGGTGACGCCCACACCTGTCTACCACCACCACTGCCACTCAGCTCCTCCAACTACAGATATATCATGCCGGAGGAGGAAAAAATTTAAAAGAATTGAAGTCGGTCCACTGAAATTGCAAATAAGAATCAGTGCGGAAAGAAGAGTTTATTCCATGGAACATTGTCTTGACTATTTGGGGTTATGAATAAAAAAAATGTGTTTGTACTGCAAATAATCTCTTAAACTGAAACTGGACTATTCTGGTCTTTTCCTAAACTCATCAAGTTCTGCACTGTGATTCACTTTAATATAGAGTTGTACATTTTTTTAAACTTTCTTTACACCCAAGTACACTGGCATGCAATAAAACTCAGTCTCCTTTGTACTGATACAAACGCATTTTTTTTCAAAATAAAAGTTATGAAAAGTTCTCCCAGAAAAAAAATATACATATACATATTCTGGTGTCAGGCTACGTGTCAGGATATGTGTTAACAAACCTCACAGACTCTCACATGACGCGTCGACATGAATCTGGCCAACATTCTGACAGATGGAGCGGGATTTTGCAGGTGTCCCGGCCATCAATATTGTACACGGCGGGGATGATGCAACCTACACAACGCGCCGCCACACCTGACAAAGAGTAATTGCAGGTAACGACCAAGACGGCCACAGTGAACGTTGCTATTGTTATGACTATTAATTACGACCACTGTTTTAACCTAGTGCTATTATATCTACTAGGCAGCTTTCCCCTCATTCTCCTCCTGTCCCTCCTCCTACCTTCAACTCCTCCTACCCCCAACTCCTCCTCCTACTCGCACCTTCCTATTCCTCGCTGTCTCCCCCACCCCTTCTCCCCCTGCGCTTCCTAACAGCATCTTCTCTTCTTCCTCCAACCTCCATATTTAACCATCATCACTACTATGCACCAGCACCACTCACAACCACCCACTACCACACACCACCCCTACTAGACTCCACAACCACACTACCACACCCTACCACACACCACCCCAACTAGACTCCACCACTCACAACCACACCCTACCACACACCACCCCTACTAGACTCCACAACCACACACCACTAACACACCTCACACTTCCAACCCGACATACACGACAGACTCCATCACGCACCTGACCACCACCACCAACATTAGTTAACCCACCAGCCTTAATAGTGAATAAAGAGTCAACCGCATGTCTCCCTATATCTGACTGCCTCCGACTTGACATCAATCCTGAGCAATGACATCAATTACTCCACTGTCACACTCACTCGTTGGATCTGATAATTCTTAAGACACCATTACTTCCTCCTCTTGTTCTTGTTTTGGAATTACTTAAGAAACGTACATTAGGTGCATTAGTGGGTAAGAATGACTTGAAACAATTTATGTATATCACAGTGTTAAGAAACTAAATAAATCACCGTGTTAAAATTAGCAATATATAGTAGTGTTTAAGTTTCTTCAGACCCACATTACTAAAAGAAATCTACAAACAATATTAAGACTTTATTAATAAATATAAGCTAAGTATATAAGCGTTAAAAACATAAAACACCATACGACCTAACCAAATACCGACGTCAAATTCCTGGCTTGCAAAGGTTCCCAAAATTAACCTAACCTGACTTAATCTATCCTGAACTGACAACCATCCTAACCTAATCTAACTCTATCAAACTAAACCTAACCTCATCTTAAAATAACTTTGGAAATCTTTACCAAGGGAGAGTTAAGACTATCCTCACCCATCCACCGCCCCCACCGCTCCCTCCCCGCATCCATCCCTGCACCCCCCAACACACACACGCACTCCTCCGAGACCTCCCGTGATTGACGCCTTGACGAGTATAAGGTAAACTACGTGTCATGTCAGGGGAGGAGCCGATCAAGGGGCTGCACGTTCTCCAAGACGATCGATCCATCAGCGACCAACCCCACACGCACGCACGCACACGAACACGCAAATACACACACACACACACCTCAGAGTTCAAGTGTACACTGTAATATGATCCATCCAGGAGTATATATGTACCAAGTTCTGAATGATCCTTTGGGTATGACGGAAAACACTCTAACATGAACCACCAGGAGAGGATACGTTTACTATACCATGATCCACCAAGACCTACACTTCCCTTCATTATGATCCACCAAGACCTACACTTCCCTTCATCATGATCCACCAAGACCTACACTTCCTTCAACATGATCCACCAAGACCTACACTTCCCTTCATCATGATCCACCAAGACCTACACTTCCCTTCATCATGATCCACCAAGACCTACACTTCCTTCATCATGCACTTCCCTTCATCATGATCCACCAAGACCTACACTTCCTTCAACATGATCCACCAAGACCTACACTTCTTCAACATGATCCATCCACTTCATCATGACCTACACTTCCCTTCATCATGATCCACCAAGACTCACTTCCCTTCATCATGATCCACCAAGACCTACACTTCCCTTCATCATGATCCACCAAGACAACCCACTTCCCTTCATCATGATCCACAAGACCCACTTCCTTCATCATGATCCACAAGACCTACACTTCCCTTCATCATGATCCACCAAGACCTACACTTCCTTCAACATGATCCACCAAGACCTAGACTTCCCTTCAACATGATCCACCAAGACCTACACTTCATTATGATCCACACTTACTTCCCTTCATCATGATCCACCAAGACCTACACTTCCCTTCATCATGATCCACCAAGACCTACACTTCCCTTCATTATGATCCACCAAGACCTACACTTTCCTTCATCATGATCCACCAAGACCTACACTTCCCTTCAACATGTTCCACCAAGACATATACTTCCCTTCATCATGATCCACCAAGACCTACACTTCCCTTCATCATGATCCACCAAGACCTACACTTTCCTTCAACATGTTCCACCAAGACATATACTTCCCTTCATCATGATCCACCAAGACCTATACTTCCCTTCATCATGATCCACCAAGACCTACACTTCCCTTCATCATGATCCATCAAGACCTACACTTCCCTTCATCATGATCCATCAAGACCTACACTTCCCTTCATCATGATCCACCAAGACCTACACTTCCCTTCATCATGATCCACCAAGACCTACACTTTCCTTCAATATGATCCGCCAAGACCTACACTTCCCTTCAACATGATCCACCACCGGAGAGGTAGAGAGAGATGGAACGAGGACGGTGAAAGAGCGAGACCACGAAGAGTGAAGGGTTGCAAAGAAAACTGATAAAGAAGAGGGAAGAGGAAAATGAAAAAGAAGACTAATACAGGAAGATGGAGAAGTGGGAGCAATACACGATTAGGAAGCGAGAAAGAGAAATATAAAAGGAAGATCTGACAAGATAACGGAAAGGGATAACAGTGAGACACGATAACAAAGGGGAGGGGGGAGAGGAGCAATGAGTATCACTGAGGAAGAAGAATGTACGCGGACTATTAATTAAACTTGGGCAACACATAAGATATCATGAAAAAGAAGAAATGGGGAGAGAGATAGTGTGTGTGTGTGTGTGTGTGTGTGTGTGTTTCACCTTATATATAAACATCACGACACCAATCCTGGAAACCAAAACAAGAGGTGAACAACAGTGGCCGCCCCTCGCCAGGGGGTTCAACCTTCACCCGCCTCCAGCAGGAACCCGACCTAACCACCAGGCTAAAGGGCCCAACACTCCCTCCCTCCCGCCGCCCTAACAAGACCCACCTCCCGTAGCCAACACACACAACTCTCGCCTCTCTGACCCACACACCCTCATAATATTCTCATCTCTCCTGTGCATCACCCCGTACACGATTGGTCTCAAGCATTACAAGCGAGTGGTCACGGCCTATGCAAATGATTTTATTTTGAAGCTCAAGGAGGAAAAACTCTTCAGCGTCTCGGCTAGATTTCTGAAGTAGAAGTGACCTGCTATTTAGACTCAACGCTATGAAATATAGGTGGAATTGGCGATCATACTTTTTTATATTTTTTTTATTTTTTACGGGAATTAGCCCACCCAGGCACAGGTCACTGACCCACATCGGGGCCTGGGGGGCGAAAATGTAATAATAATAATAATAATAATAATAATAATAATAATAATAATAATAATAATAATAAAGAACCACAAAGAAATACAAAATGATAAAAAAAATCAAAAGTGAGGAGCAATATATGTATGTTGTGTTGTCAATAGTAAGAGAAACAATTGAGACCCTGCAATTGTGTGTAAATGAGGCAGAAAGTCAGATCAGCAACCTGGGACTTGGTCACAATTTTCGTGATGCCATGTGGCAGCAAGATCTACCATAGACAGCACATTATGCTTCCAATATCTTCCCAGGCGGTAGTACCTCCCTGTTTGGTAGCTGCCTACTACCTATGAGACAGTACACCCCGCTTCCTCCCCTCTATAAGTATTAGCTGTATGTATTTAACCCAAAAAACCTATAACAAGATTTAAGTACTGACAACTCGTAAATAAATAATTGCACTTTGCTGAACACCAAAAGATGAGTACCATATTTAAACCCTAAGGACAACGTTATTGCACTCGAGGTCTCTGATCAACGTATTTAAAATGTAAAGGCATCGTACTTCCAAGGATTAAGTCATTATACTGAAAGGTGCTAAAAGCATTCGTGTGTATGAGAGCCTCGGTGTAAGTAAAATGTTGAATCACAGGAGAAATAATTCAGAATAATTCACTTAATAATTTCTTGGTAGTCTACCACGTCCATAATAAACCAAGACAAATAATCGAGTTACGTTTATTATTGCACACAGGTGAGAACATCATGCTCCTATTTACAAATATCTTCGATTCCCATAAACACCCGCCCTTGATTAACCGTGAGTCCTCAGCTTAGCATACATCCACAATTAACATACTTAAGCAAGTTGACATCTAGTATGAGGCGGAACAACTCTTTAGTAACCATTAACACAAGTCGCTTAAAGAGGAGGATTGTGTAACACAAACGCAGACCGCATTAAATAATAAGCGTAATGATCCTCAGTTGGCTACGCCAGAACAACACAACGCCGCAGTTTATTCACGGGGATTTGCTCCTCCAAGCCCCTGGGATATAGGCTAATGAGGCTCGGGTCTGGTCCATTAATTGCGGCTCATGCTGAACCTCACAAAATTTACCCTTTAATAGTTAAAACAGGAAAACCTTGAGTCAAATCTGATAGACGAGCATCAACTCCTCCCCCCCAGCACACAACACACGTCGGGTGTATCGACCACGAACAACATAAACACATAATAAATACCAATACAAATAAGGTCTTGTAAGATCTTTCTACCCTATCTAAGGGACTTATATCTTCGTAATTTTAGGTAAGATGTTAGGTGAAAATTAAAATACTGGGCAAATAGTGAGTCTCAATCTACTAGAGGAGGTAATGGCTAGGGTACACATCAACCCTGCTCAGTGTCTGTGACGAAGGAAGACACGTTAGGTCGAGTCGTGCAAAAGGAGTGTTAACATGTACAGTTTATTGTTCTGCGGGAGGAAGTAAAATGGTGTCTAGGGTCAAGACTTACAGTACAACTACTCTACGGCAGAAGACTTACTGCTTAACCAAGATCAATCACCAAAAAAAGGAGAGCCGTTAATAAGACCCGGTTGGAAGAATAACAAGAAAAAGAATAATAAGTAGAAAAAAATCAAATGATGATAAGACGAAGAAACAAAACAGAAGTCAACTTTATTTACAAATCTTGCGTCAAGATCCTGATGAAAAAAGAAGCCTGAAAATTTTAATTACAAACACGAAGAAAAACTAACAGAGGAGAAAATCTAGTAAGTGGTGTCACGGTAGACCTTCACCTGGGTAGAAACTCATCGTTGTCCAAATTACGTTTCTCAGCATCTTTTTTTTTATATCTCACCTTAACATACCTGCCGTAATTAAACCAGTAATTATTGCCATGACCTACCAGTTAGCGTGAGGCGAACCAATTGAACGGTGATTATGTACGGTAATAATATGGTGAAAAAAACTACGTTCATTACCTTCTCTACCATACAAGTTAAGTACTATGGGATAATAATTTCATCCCGTTTTTTACTTGTAATTTTGAACACACATATAGCTACAGTGTGACCCAGAAGTTGGTTTACCGAGAATTTCGTAACTTGAGTATAACAACTCCAGAAACACCCTGTACCGTATCTCACTGACATTGTCCTTGCAGTTTGATTGGCTTTGCATAAAATGTAAAAGTAGATATACTATTTATTTAAAAGAAATTATAAATAAACATTTTTAAAAAATCAACAATTAAAATGAAAATCTAAAACTGTATAACAAATTACAATTAAAGTTAGTTTGTTAACGAGCTTTCACACAATTGCTCTAAAAAAAATTATCGAAAACTTAGTAAAAAATCATAAATAATTTACCACAACGTTTCAGGGAAAATGAACTATAAAACAAGGATTAGTGGCAAAGTGATCAACTCATCGGTTTATTTATCACTTTAACCGCTTGAATACGACCATTTGATCCCTTGAGTACGATGATTTAATACTTTGAATACTATGAATTAATCCCTTGACTAAGATTTAATCGCTTACGTACGATTATTTACTGCTTAAGTAAGATGATTTATCTTGTTTGCTTAATGCCCACCCACAAGAGGTGGCCATGCCACTCAAGTAAAATGATTTAATCCCTTGACTACGATAATTCAACCCTTTGGGTACTATGGGAGTAGGTAGCTACCAAACAGGGAGGTACTACTTCCTGGGAAGATATTGGAAGCATAATGTATTGTCTAATGGTTGACCCTGCTGCTGCCATATGGCATCACGAAAATTGCGACCAAGTCCCAGGTTGCTAATCTGACCTTTTGCCTCATTCACACACAATTGCAGGGTCTCAATTGTTTCTTTTACTTTGACAACACAACATACATAAATTGTTTCTCGCTTTTTATCTTTTTTTTTTCATACTTATATTTCTTTGTGGTTCTTTATTATTATTATTATTATTATTATTATTATTATTATTATTATTATTATTATTATTATTTCATTTTCATTTCTTTTATTTCTGATTATAAAATTTATTTACTATGAATTATTATTATTATTATTATTATTATTATTATTATTATTATTAATCCCTGTATTACATTTTCGCCCCCCGGGCGATGCGGACTGTAACCCATGATATAGAAGAGTCAACCCAGGGCTTAAGCTGTCGTATTCAATGACTCAACCGTCTTATTCAAGAGGCTTAAACTATCGTACTCAAAGAGCTTAAACCACGACTACGACTGCACCTTCCGCACGTTCTTTAAAAAATCTCGTATCATGACAAAACTTCAATTTTCACACCCCAAAAATTATGATAACCAAAAGGAAACAAGAAAACACGAAGTTCCCAAGCGCTTCCGTGTAATTCACATCTTCAGGGGTGAGTACAGTCTGTACTCACCCCTGAAGATGTGAATTACAAGAAAGCGCTTGGGAGATAAGGTGATAAATGCGATGGATAATTGGAATTGTTTTAAGGTGTTACTATGAGATAGAAAGATAGACATACAAGTAGACTGTGGTATTGTGGTAAAATCTCTTACCAAACACTCGAGTACAAAACGTCTTACTCTCATAATTTCAGGAGAGACGTAAACACACAGCTCTGACATGTTAAGAGTCCGAGGGCGCACCAATGCGTGTAAATGTTCACCTTATGGAACGCAATTAAACACAGGAAGGAAAATTTTTTAATTTTCCCGTCCACTACTTTCATTAATTTAAGTTAATTACGCAACAGCAGTCCAGGATTCCTATTCACAAAAGTAAAAAAAAAACAGGGCGATTACAGAAAAAAGCTGTTTAAAGTGTTGGTCCTTTTCAAAAGTCGGAACAATGCAATTAATGAGGATCAGAACGGAGGGAGGAGTAGTGAGTCCGAGGTGGGAGGAGGGAGGACCCGTTGTTTACCACTGCAGTAGTGTATAATTACTCCTGCAGGTGGCAGAGTGCTTTAGGTTACCACCACCTAGGTGTGGGGGGGGGGCGTGGTGGTCGTTGGTGCTACATTTACCGAAGCTCACCTTTATGTCCCACGCGGGAATTTGACGTGATATATACAGTTTACGACCCTTGTGTGTCACCGTGATGTGCGGGTAGCCTGTTGGCCTCATTATCCCGTCACTACCAGGTGTCTCAGGGCGCTCACCTCCCGGACCTCGTGTGTCTTACAACACCTCTGTGGCACAAATCTCTGACGTAGCTCAGCCATGAATTTTGTCTAAGTCGTGTTGGGAGTGCACACTAATGTTTAGCGTGAACACCCAGGTGCAGAGTTTACACCTGGGAGCAGCGTGTGCACCTGGGAGCAGCGTGTACACCTGGGAGCAGCATGTACATCAGGGTCCAGCATGTACACCAGGGTTCAGCATGTACACCAGGGTGCAGCGTGTATACCCGGGCTCAGCATGTACACCCGGCTTCAGCGCGTACACCCGGGTGCAACATGTACACCAGGGTGTAGCGTGTACAGCCAGATGCACCGGTCGTAAAATGGTAAGTACGGGCGCTTCGACAACATACAAATCCCTCTACAATTAAAGAATGCCTCTTCAACCATTCATGATCATCAATTTACGTAAATTACTGCTCCACCAACACTATTTTGATCAAAGTATTACAATACCTATCAATAATCATCTGAAGGTTGTTACAAAACTTGATGAAGTAGTGATCATCTCGGCATTACAACAGCGTTCTATAAGTCACATGTCACGAGGAGGCACCGACAGCCTTAAAGAGAGTGCCTCCCATGGTGCGTCGTAAATGGCTGAGTGACAAGACAGAGGTTCATAGTCTTCACACCGCCCCCGTCCTTGTGTGGCATCACGCCGGAGTTCTCGGTCTCACACCCACCATATCTTAACATTATCACCTGTTTGTCTTGCGTTATCGTGTCGCGCTCGGCTACCTTATTTTGTTGATCTTGTCTCCATTGTGCGCTCATGGGTGGTTTTAAACTAGGGTCGTCATCCTCAACTGTATCACAGGTCGTTTATCCCAAGAAGGAAAATTCCTGAATATGGTACATGATAAGATAAGAGGCTTGCAGTGAATTACTACAGTTAATATTATATCTATTAGAATCGTGTTCGTGTTTGTTCTGATAAATTTACGTTTCTTCCTATCATTTTCTTGACATAACTAACTGAATCCAAATATGCCCATGCGGACATCATACTCCTCAAGCGGCAACAAAGCATAAGACGCAACGCTTGCATCAGTGTCAACCTCGAGTGTACAGAGGAATCGTCTTGCGAACTGGTTAGCACAGGACCCGATAAGCTTCCTCTGCCCATGAACTTATATATTATTACCATCTTAAGCAACAGAACCGACAGAAATAATGACAACAGAGAAACGTTATAACAAGGCTTATTGAGAGCGACACCAGATGGCAGTATTGGTGAAGTAACAAATGTAAGTAAAGACAAAACGAAACATGTTATCTATCAGGCGTGATCAAGACAAGAGCGAGGACCTCTTCATCGCGACAAAGACAACACAAGACTGTGATGAGGATCAATACGTCAAGACCGTGATGATGAGGATTCACACAATGTCAACACAAAGACAATCCGACAGGAATCGGGATACTGTAAACACTGTGAGAACTCAATCTGATAAACACGTGACTTTAGACCAACGCCTGATAATATATATGATAACGTTAAAAATGAGACGAAAATAGACCAATAACTTTGAGACTGACAACTGTGTTGAACAAAGGCGTATCAGTACTGCGTCACCCCGCACAGATCAAGATGAACAGGTGTGTGTGTGTGTGTTCAAAAAGTTCAACAAATAAAAGTAATAATTGTAGTGTTAATAGGAGCTGCCTCATACGGGCCGAACAGGCCTACACCAATTTCCTGTATTCTTGTATTGTTAAACAAGTGGGTCAAACTCGAACACTGGGATATATCACCGTCAAACTGCAAACATCCGTCGAGGAACCATTGAGATATTAACGGTCCTACACCAATTTTTTTAATAATTTATCAATATATACGGTACAATGCTTAACCAAAGTGAACGGCCCTACATATTAGCTTTCTAAATTATATATCAACATATACTGACACGCAAGTACACATAAACGGGGAAGACGTCTCTCAAGCGCTAACAACAAGCCCAAACAACCAATTTAAAAAGAGAAACTTAAATGGAATCCAACGTACAAAGTTTACCAAAAGGGATAAATCTTTCCCAATTCAACAAGACCAAAAGAGGATATTTCTATTTGGGATAATGCTGCTATTCTTTTTAACTTCCTCCACACCAAGTTCTGTCCCAAAACTTTGTTACTCACCATCAAGAGGATACAGTTATCACTGCTTCCTTGCTGCTGCCAGTCAATTGTGTGTGTGTGTGTGTGTTTATCTCAACACCGCAGGTCTTACCATAATATACAACAATTAATAAAACATAACACGTACACTGTCGACAACAACACACTCATCACTGTCCTCACAATCTTACACTCAGTAACCTGCTCGTACAACCTACCACAGCGGCCGTTCCACCACACAATTAACATTAATGCATCCTACACACACGTGCGCGCGCAGGATCTTGTTGCTGAAACAAAATAATTCTCAAGAGGGTGGTGTTGGGAAGGGGGAGAAAGAGATGATTTTAATCTCCTCTTACAACGCCAAGACAATACTCCAACAACGCACATTTTTCCGGCAGCGATATCCGAGCCTCCCCCCGTTAAACGTATTGCTTCGATACCAGACGCCGGGCTGGAAATCGAATTGGAACCCCCTTTTATACACATTACTCCCGCACCAGACATAACCCCCTTCCCCACCAGCCCCTCCTGCTCCTCTCCGTAGCCGATTCCGACCCTCATTTACAACACATTTCTCCGTCCACTCACACGTCCGCCAGAAAGGTCACCTCCACTCTAGTATTACTGGAGCCCTCACAACCCACGACACCAAACCATCCTCCAGCACGGGAGAGTTTGATATCCCCATTCAGGAGGTTACATATTCACCCACCCTTCTCCACCTCCCTCCCAACCCTACTCCTCCCCACACATACCCCTTTCCATCTCCCTCCCCTTCCCCCAGAGCACTAGCCAAGAGCCGTCGACAAGGCTCTCACTCCCCGGGGCGGTGTACGGGGCGGCGTAAGGTGTAATATCCAACCCACTGCAGGATATCAGCCGGGTGGTGAGAGTTCCGGCGGCGGGGAGGCAGCGACGTGTTAAATGGCGCGTGGCAGGTGCCGGAATGGGCCGCTGGGAATTGTTAATATTGTCCACATCACTAGTGCTGCCTGCGAGACCCCTCCTCCTCCTCTATCCCCTACCCCCTCCTCATACACCCGCTCTTCATTACGCCAGGAATTTCGTTCACGCGCGTCACTGATGACTAAAAGGAATAGTTCTGTAAAGCATTTATTACACTCGACAATGACCACTATAGAGGATTACTTCTGCATGGATTAACACTGGCGCGTGGCTGAAAGTATTAAAAATCCTCACAATACTAATAACACACAGAAAAGGACCATAGAAAACGGGAGTCAACACAGCAGAATTTCGTGAAGCTCTCTGTTTTTCGTGGAAATACAGCTGTTGCAGCTGCCTTTGACAGCCCAAAGTTTATTTCAAAGCCCATGAAATCATAGTGCACTAGTAGGTGTAAAGGATTTTTTTGGTGGTGGTGGACGTTGCCAGTTTTTTTTCGGAAAACTGGTGGCACTGGTCGGCCACCTCACCAGGCCGAGAACACCATATGCAAGTGACGTGATAAAAACAGACAAAATGGGGACTTACACACCCCCTTTAAGAAGAAAAGACTATCGGACTGTTGTTTTCAGGTAAGCCTGTATATGAAAATGTATGTGAGGTAATTTTTGACATACTGAAAATAAAACGATCAAATAGTTCGCTTTCAACTCTTAAGAAACAATAAAGTGGTGGTGAAATTTGGGGAAAACACTGTTTTTGGAAAATTTTGTGAAGAATATGAAGACAAAATTATAAGAATTCCTAACAGTGATGAGACTGTTAAAGAGATGAATTTCAGTAAAACCTTAACTTATGTACCAGTTAAAGATGCTCCCTTTGAAATGGGAAATGAAATTATATTGAACATCATAAGTAAATATGGTAAAGTGGAAGGAATGAGGCTGAACAAGTATACAAAAGGACCAGCGGCCGGACTGTTGAATAGAACAAGAACCCTCAAGGTAAATTTAAAGAACAACATTCCATCATGAGTAACAGTAGGTGGCCATAGTTTAACTTTCCTTTATGCTGGACAGAGGAAAACTTGTTATAAATGTGGACATGAAGGTCACTTGGCATTTGATTGTCACACCGAGGAAGTAGATAAGGTGAAAATTTTTAATGAGGAAGACTTCCCTGCGATACAACTTTCTGGTGAGATCCACAGCTCAAGGGCAGGTGTTAAAGAAGGAGTAGAAAGTGTCACAGTAAGTCAGGTTCCAGCAACAACCCGGCATGGGGTAGAAAGGGAAGAAGTGCCTGTTCAGACTATATCCCAGGATGCTGTAGATCCAGAAGGTACCACACACCTAGATTGTTCAGGAAATGCAGCACAGGAAACCTACACTACATGTGAGGCCGAAATACATACAGTGAGGATTAATGTGGATCAAACTAAAGGTAAAATATCTTGTGAAAATATGGAATATGATAAAGCAGATGACACGGAAGCAAAAAATATGACGGGGACAGTGTGAAGTGGCAAGAGGTGAAAACATGGATAGAATGAAGGAAATTATAGAGGCTACCTGTATTATGTCACCAAGCATAAACAAGTATGATGCAAACAAGAAAGAACAGAACAAACCGGTGGAAAGTTAATTAGAAATTAACGGCAGTGATGGTGAAAATCAAGTAAAAGTGAAAACAGATGGTGATACTTCAAAAAATTCTGGAAAAAAGGATTGTACGAAGCAAAATAAAAACAATGAAAACCAAAGTAATTTGAGTGGTCACGTGAATAGGCAGACAGAAAAAGGATTAGAATGTGGGAAAGGAAGAAAATGGATCCAATTGGAAAAGATGATTCAAGGTGGGAAAAGGTTGAACAATGAACATGTACAAAGATGGAAAGTACGAGCAGTTAGTGGTAGTAAGGTGATGTTAAGTAAGAGGGATGGAAAAGAAATAGCCAAAAAAGGGGCAAATAAAGGGAATAATAGTACAGATGAAGAAGAAAGGAGAGACGTCAAGAGGAAAAAGTAAATAAAAGATTTTTTTATTCCATTATTATAACAATAATTAAGAGGTATATACAGTAATGTTTGCAACATTAAGTGTGAATGGTCTAAATAGTTTAGGTAAACAAATGCAACTATTATCCGTTGTTAAGTATTATAATATTGACATTCTTATGATACAGGAACATAATGTTAAGGATCCAGAGAAATTTTCTTATCTAAATGATTACTTCGAAATTATTATAAACAGTACACATTTGTTAAAAGGAAGAACTGCACTATTAGTAAGAAAAAATTCCACTTTCAAAATACTTAACTATGAGATGGATGAGAATGTATTACCAGCCTGAGAGATTGTAGCAATCATGACAACAAAGGTTTGGTATCCAAAGCCTTAACAAGTCTTATAAATGATAGGGATGTTGCCATGATACAGAATTATCAACCTGAGTTTACATATGTTAGGGATAAATATGGGTCAAGAATTGATAGGCTTTATGTTAAGGGGCTTGAGAACAAAATAGTAAAATGTGATACAGTTCCAGTCAGTTTTTGAGACCATTCAATGGTTCTGTCAAAAGTAAACATGAACAAAAATGTAAAAGTAAGTAGAGGCTTCTGGAAACTGAATTGTAGTATTTTAAACTCTGATGAGGTACAGGAAAACTTTGGAGTGTTTTGGAAACATGTTAAGGAGAAAATAAACAAATACCAGAATATTTTACAGTGGTGGGAACAATGTGCTAAACCAGAATGTAAGATATTTTTTATAAAAATATGTAAAAGAACGTCGCAAGAAAAATATGGGCTAATTAATTTATTTCAAAGTAGATTAAGAGAACTTCATGAAGAACTTAAATACTTCGATGTGAATTATGAAGAAATAAAGGCACTGAAAACCAGAATAAATGAACTAAGGAACAAAATTTGTGAAGGTGTTAAATTAAGATCCAGAATAAAAGACAGAATAGAAGGAGAAAAGCTTTCTCGCTATTTGATCTGTAAAGAAAAAAGTAATGGAAAAAAGGAATTAATAACTAAGGTTAAGAGAGAAAATGGTGAAGAAATTGTGAACACAGAAGGAATAATCTATGTAATTAAAGAATTTTGGGGGAATCTATATAAAAGAGTTGAAACTAATGATGAATGTTGTGAAAACTTTATAGAGAATTGCAAACCAAGACTAAGGGAATCGGAAAATGAGTCTTTAATAAAACCAGTAAACGAGAAGGAAATATGGGAAGCAATTAATACTCTCAACCTTGGTAGATCCCCAGGTAGTGACGGTCTACCTGCAGAGTTTTATAAACATACGTGGAAATTTATCAGGGTAGAGATCATGGAGGTTAATCAGTTTATCCTTAGCAATAAAGTATTAAGTGTGTCACAAAATGCTGGAATAATAAAGCTAGTGCCTAAAAAGGGGAATCTGAATTTAATTGAAAACCGGAGACCAATAACCCTCCTAAATGTAGATTATAAAATAGTTGCAAAAATATTGGCAAGGAGAATTAAACCTTTTTTACATTCAATATTGTCAAACGACCAATACTGCTGTATTAAAGGAAGGTCAATAATAGATTGTAATATCATGGTTAGGGATATAGTGCAATTTGTTGGTAGTGAGAACCAAAAATGTGCCATGATAAACTTAGATTGGTCAAAAGCATTTGACAGAGTTGATATAAAATTTGTATTTAGGGTAATGGAAAAATTAGGCATTAACAATGTTTTTTTTCATGTAGACTGGATTAAAATGTTGTATGGAAATTGTGAGAGTAAGGTTTTGATTAACGGCATACAAAGTAAGTCATTCAGGATTGAAAGATCAGTAAGACAAGGATGCCCTCTTTCTCTGATTCTCTATATATTTTCCAAGAACCTTTTTATTTATCAGTAAACAGCAATGCCAGAATAATTCCCCCACAGTTACCAAACAACATAAAAATTCCCATACTGGGATATGCTGATGGCTCTACAGTCTTTGTTGTCACAAACCAGTCCATAATTGAGGTTAGCAGAGAAATAGAAAGGTTTGAAGAAGCAACAGGTGTTAAATTAAACAAAAATAAAACAAGTATTATGGGCTTGGGTGAGTGGAAGAAGAGAGATTTATGGCCTGTGCGGTGGATGAGATCAGCAGAATATTCCAGAATTTTAGGCACTATATATTATGAAGATTACGAACACACTGTTAATATGAATTGGAACAAAATCTTGGAAAATATCAGCATTACTGTAAATTGTTTATCAAACAGAAAATTATCCTTGTGCCAAAAAGCAATTATTGTGAACTCAAAAGTTTTGTCCAAGGTATGATGCCTATCCCATACATTTCCATTAAATAAAATGTACTCACAGAAAATTGAATCATGTATTTTTAAATACATATGGAGTGGTATGTACCAGCCAATTAAAAGACAAACTCTGTATTTACCTGTCAAACAAGGTGGTATGGTGTACTGTAGTTAATGTGTTTTGTAAAGCAGCTGCTATATTATGTACAACTTTCATAAAAATTGTTTCAGACCATGAAAAGAGAAAATCCTTAACTCCATATTATACAAGTATAAGAACCAGCTATCTATTAGAAATGAAACCTACGGATAATGTTTCCTACTTGTCTCCACCTTATTATAGTATTGCAATCAATACCCTAAGAAGGTTAGCAAGGCATCATAACTTTCCCAATGTCAAGAATAAAGATGTATACAATATGTTAATGATAAGGACAAAACCTGCAGTTGAAGAAAAGTATCTGCTGTTTAAATGGCCCTTTATTTGGGAAAATATTTCTTGTAATTATATGGATCCTCACCAGAGAGGCTTCATATACTGTATAGGTTTATTCATGAAACTCAACCAACGAATCAGAGACTAAAAATGTTAAACATAAAACAAGATGATAGTTGTGTAAAATGTGGTGAGGTAGAATATCCATTACATGTATTTTATTTCTGTTTCCAAAACAAAGAGAAAATTAAATGGTTTAAAAATCTCCTGAATACAGTCTGCAATGTCAATAGCAAACTATTTCTGCATTTCTTAATGTTTAATATTAACTGTAGTGATAATAAGGATAAGAATACAATGATCATGCTAATATCAGATTACATTTACTGTATGTGGTTAAATAGGAAAGCAAATTATAATGTTAAGGAGACTATAGCCTTTATTAAAGGCGGGATATATTATAATAAATGGATGATCAAGTGTATTTTAAAAGAAAAGTCATCCAAATATTTCACTTACAAATATGTTAATATGTAATATTTATGTATACAGTATATGTAAATTGTAAAATTTATAAATAATAAAAACAAAAACAAAAACACAGAAACGTGTCCAATATGAATCTACTCCGTTTAAAGGGAATACCAATTGGGATCACTTCTGACAAATTGCTTTTCACCCACTAGTAATTAAACAGTCACAACTTCAACTTTATTGACATCACAGGACGGGAAGAAACACCCATTACACAAAACACCTTATTAAAAAAGTTACTTGGAAATTCATCATAAAGTTTCAGTTAACCCCCCCCCCCCACAGCAAGAGAGACTGTGATAGGTTGTTGACGGAGAAATATAGTATACAAGCAACGTCTATCATTAAACCACACCTTAAATACAATGCCTTTAATTCCCAGAGTATAATTTAGTCGTGCTTAAAGGAATAGGCATCGGTTTTAAGGGGAATAAAACATCGTACTCATAAGGTTAAGGCAGCTTGTTAATAATGGCTTTATTCACTGTATTCTATGGGTTAAGTAATCATACTCAGGAGGTTGGTATCATACGCAAAATATTAAGTCATCTTATTCAAGAGGTTAAAGGTTTACTACACATAAGAACTGAGAACAATTTACTCTCAAGTATACAAATGTGAGGACTGTTTGGCTAAGGCTTTCTTCAGGTTAAGTTAGCCTAGATTTGGTTAGGTTATGTTAAATTATGTTCAATGTTGGTTAGGTTACGTTTTGGCAAGGTAAGATTGCGTGTGTTGCTTAGTTTACGTTACGTTAGGTAAGTTTAGGTTAGGATATTTTACATTAGGTAAGGTCATAATGTTAAGTGAGATTAGATTAGGTTAGAACCATTAGATTACAGTATATGACATTAGAATAGTTTAGGTAACCTGACAACACAACTCCCATGTCTTCAGTACAGAGAGCAACCTGGCAACACAATATGAGTTACGCTCCACAACACACATTATCAATTCCTCAAAAAAAAAAACGTATCAGAAAAGGTCAACATATTCGTCAAGAGAAAAAACATGACGTTTGAGGAACCGAATGGAAATAAAAAAAAATCAAAATACAAAACTAGTGCGGTTTTTATAGTGGGTTTAACCATGACATTTTCTGAAGCGCTTGAGTGTCACGGTCCCTCACTCTAGACTGCCCTGAGGTGTAGTTTAACACACAATAATAAAACTGTCACGGTCCCTCTCCCAAGACTGCTCTTAGTGTTGTAGACGATTGGGCACTTTACCACACGATAATGAAAACCACAATGCCATAGTTCTTCTCACTAGACTGCCTCAAGTGTGTGTGTGCTAAATCACCGTTGACACGGGGGGAGGGGAATTGGCATCGTCCCTCAGGGTTGATCCCTCCCAGTAAAAAAAAAAAGACATTTACATTCCATTTGCCTTTTAAATTAAGGAACTAACACGCACCAACATCATAAGCTGACTTTCACGAACGTTATCACTCGACTAATCATCCATTATAAACAATACAGGAGACTCGCGCACGTATACACAACAAACAAGAGAAAATACGTTGTGTAATATTGTCCAAGACATAATCGTAAAGGTACTAATGCGCGGAAATTACTCAACTAAAAAGGGTTTTCTTGTGTCTATCATGGTGTTTCAATTAAACCTGACCTTCATTTCTGTAGGAAATGAGCAGTTAAGGAGATCTGGATCCCCACTCCACTACTTACAATTTGGCTCCCACAAACTGGATAGGACTGAAGTAAAGAGAAATTGTGAGGTATAGAAGAACAAAAACTTATCTAACCTTCCAGATGTCAATTTCAGCAGCGTTATTTCCAAAAATACGTTGAATAGTTTGCCATTCGGACCGCGAACACTTGACAAACGGAAGACATCTTGAGAGTGACAAATTCATACTCAAAAGCGTGCGCACGCAGGTGCATCACGTGACAGCATAACTTTCGCTGATTGGTCAGTTATATCCCGCGAAGAAGTTTGTGAACTTCAAATCCCTCCAAATTGTACTTTCTTAAGTAAATTCGAAACGGCAAAATAAATCTAAAAATCTAAATTTGCAACGAAAAATCTTTCGGGTAATGTATTTTTAACTAAAAAAATCAATATAGAGTTCCGAGATCGTACAGTCGGCCATAAATTACTTTTACCCCTTCTGTGTCAAACAATATTGAATTGAAATTGAAATAATTTATTGACCATAAAACTATTACATCAAAAGGACAGGGTAGCATACTACTCCTACCCTCACCTTTGTCATCCCCTTCTGGGGTTTGCAAAAAGTTATGAATGTTAATACAATAACTATTTTTTACATCAATGAAATAGTTCATTTTGGCATGAACACTGTACTGAATTAAAAGAACAGATATTGTAATCCTACACAAAATTAAATGTCACATCCTTGGAGCAAAAGTTGTATACGTTGCAAGAGTTACTTTAATTTTTCCATTATTAATCATCCAACAAAGTTGTTTCTTTAAAGAAGTGATCTCACTCTTTCTGTGTGGTTGAATTTTTTAACATACTGATACATGATGTTGTAGTCACACAAAATGACATACCGACGAAAGATTCCCTACAATGTTCTGGCATCTGGCTTCACTTTGGTAACCCTGCTTTCCTTATATGGGAGTACTTGGAGCTGCCAGTGACACTATTCCTGTCATTTGTCAATGCCATTTCCTTTTCTGTGAAATCCTAGAATGTTTAAAGTTTATTGTAAATAGAAGAACACTAATCGAATGTAAACAAATAATAGCATACTGTATATGTGTACTTATTAATTTGAGGAACTCGTATTTCAGTGCGTGTCGCTATTTTCTCAATTTGACTGTTGATCACACAAATAAACAACAAATATAATACTCTTGGTGACAGTTTGAATAAATAAGCATTGAGTATTGGTGTAATTATAATGGCATGAAATGAAAGGAAAATTGTCGTTGTTAAATTTTAGGATCTGTCGCCAGATTGTGTATCTATAGTTGCCAAGTAGTTTTGTAAGACTTATTTTTGGTTTACATAAAAATTAAAAATCAAAGAAAAAATATTGTAATCTATATTTTCTTTTGATGGATCTTCAATTACTTCATAATCAGACATCAAATATTTTAACGATTATTTTGGATAAGCACCTCCAGGTTGGTTATCAGTGGCGCTTTTGTCTTTACAACGCCTAGTGCACACAATTGCTGAGGTCAAGACTGTGTACAGTAATTACAGCTGCTTTGATTGTTTGGGAGGTCTTCATAATGAGTGGCCAGGTCATGACAGGAGTGTACGTCATCGATTCTGTTATTGTTCGCATGCATAACAAAATGTATTACAAAGACAAACTTCACTCCTGAAATTTTACAATAAATTGACCTTTTGAAAAAAAATATATACAGTATAATTTTGGCTAACTTTTAAAAGTGGAATGTGTCCTATTTGGAGTTGAACTCATTATATGTGTCGATATATGAGTTGAATATTTGAAAAACAAGGATAAGGGAAATTACGTCACAATCACGTTTACTAACCATATGGAGACGACAATAAAGGTTGTGTTCCTTTTTAAAACCATCTATGGTCTGACTGTACACTACGGAATCTTAACCTAAAATACAGATAGACAGACAGGACAGATAAATCTACACACAGACAACACAGAAATTACAGATAGATAATACAGATGAAAAACAGACATATAAACTAGATACAGACAGACATGACATATATAAAATTGACAGACAACCACATACACAGAAAAGACACACCGACAAGGAGAAAACACAGAACGGCAGAAAGAAAGACAGAAAAGATAAAAAGGTGTAAACGACAAAAGACAAAGGAACAGAAATACTAAAGACAGACGAATAAAAAGATTCATAAGCGATGGAAAAAGAAACAAAATGAACAAAACACCCTGAGCAGACAAACAGAAATACAAAGGACGGAAAAAACATACAAAAAGACAGTCAAGGAACCAAAAAAGACACACACACACACACACACACAAGTAGCACATCCAACGTCAAGTTTAACAACTTGCTCAGTCTTGGTGCACTGCAGTAAATCTCAATTTCATAGCGACGAGTGACGGGAGGAGGAGGGAATTCAGAGACAACGAGGATGGAGTCCAGGAGGTGAGGGAAGTCCAGGAATAATGAGAAGGAGGAGGAGGTGGGAGTCCAGGTAAAGTGATTAAGAAGCTATTCACAGGATGAGGAAGAGGAGGAGAGGGCCATCAACCCCCCCCCCCACACACACACACACACACACATACACTACACTAGGAAGGGCCATGGACCACCAAGGCTTGTGAGCAAGACTTTAGATAAATTTCATACCTCATAAAATCGCGCGGAGGAAAAATCTTCACTTTAATTTTCCATTGTAAAAAGTGAGTGGACATCATCCTCTGGACGAAGAAGGGGGGGGGGTGATACTGTCCTCCTCCCGTGAAATATGGTGTGTTATATCTGTGTTATGTAAGGTATATGGTGTGTTATATCTGTGTTATGTAAGGTATATGGTGTGTTATATCTGTGTTATGTAAGGTATATGGTGTGTGTTATACCTGTGTTATGTAAGGTATATGGTGTGTTATATCTGTGTTATGTAAGGTATATGGTGTGTGTTATATCTGTGTTATGTAAGGTATATGGTGTGTTATATCTGTGTTTTATGTACAAGGTATATGGTGTGTAATATACCTGCGTTATGTAAGGCATATGGTGTGTTATACCTGTGTTATGTATGTATATGGTGTGTTATACCTGGTGTTATGTAAGGCATATGGTGTAAGTTATAACTGTGTTATGTAAGGCATATGGTGTGTGTGTGTTATACCTGTGTTATGTAAGCAGTATATGGTGTGTGTGTTATACCTGTGTTATGTAAGGTATATGGTGTGTGTTATACCTGTGTTATGTAAGGTATATGGTGTGTATTATACCTGTGTTATGTAAGGTATATGGTGTGTGTTATACTTGTGTTATGTAAGGTATATGGTGTGTGTTATACCTGTGTTATGTAAGGTATATGGTGTGTTATACCTGTGTTATGTAAGGTATATGGTGTGTTATATCTGTGTTATGTAAGGTATATGGTGTGTGTTATACCTGTGTTATGTAAGGTATATGGTGTGTTATACCTGTGTCATGTAAGGTATATGGTGTGTGTTATACCTGTGTTGTGTATGTATATGGTGTGTACATAATCTGTGTTATGTATGTATGGTGTTAAAATTTTGTTATGTACATATGGTGTGTTACACCTGTGTTATGTATGGGTATATGGTGTGTGTTATACCCAAGTTATGTAAGGTATATGGTGTGTTATACCTGTGTTATGTAAGGCATATGGTGTGTAAGCATAATCTGTGTTATGTACAGTATATGGTATTATCTGTGTTATGTAAGGTATATGGTGTGTGTTATACCTGTGTTATGTAAGGTATATGGTGTGTGTTATACCTGTGTTATGTAAGGTATATGGTGTGTTATACCTGTGTTATGTAAGGTATATGGTGTGTTATACCTGTGTTATGTAAGGTATATGGGGTGTGTTATACCTGTGTTATGTAAGGTATATGGTGTGTGTTATACCTGTGTTATGTAAGGTATATGGTGTGTGTTATACCTGTGTTATGTAAGGTATATGGTGTGTGTTATACCTGTGTTATGTAAGGTATATGGTGTGTGTGTTATACCTGTATATGTATATATGGTGTGTGTTATACCTGTGTGTTATGTAAGGTATATGGTGTGTTATATCTGTGTTATGTAAGGCATATGGTGTGTGTTATACCTGGTGTTATGTAAGGTATATATGGGGTGTGTTATACCTGTGTTATATGTATGTATATGGTGTGTGTTATACCTGTGTTATGTAAGGTATATGGTGTGTGTTATACCTGTGTTATGTAAGGTATATGGTGTGTGTTATACCTGTGTTATGTAAGGTATATGGTGTGTTATACCTGTGTTATGTAAGGTATATGGGGTGTGTTATACCTGTGTTATGTAAGGTATATGGTGTGTGTTATACCTGTGTTATGTAAGGTATATGGTGTGTATTATACCTGTGTTATGTAAGGTATATGGTGTGTTATACCTGTGTTATGTAAGTTATATGGTGTGTGTTAT
>NW_024734045.1:15000-20135 GCF_018991925.1 Homarus americanus | reverse complement strand
TCATTGTGCTTCGTTCAGTTACGTATTGCTACCTTAATTACATTTACCTAAAACACCTGGAAATGTATCTTGAAGAATATTAATAATGGATTCTGGCTGGGGTAACTGGTGTGCAATCGTGTCTTAAATGAATTGTGAGATTGGAGGGGCAGGGAGAGGTGGAGATGGAAGAGGAGGAGGGAAGATGATAGCTCCTCCTAGAGCTACGATAAGGGGAAGGACAGGTAGGCTGGAAGGGCAGTGGTGTGTGTGTGTGTGTGTGTGTCACGTCCAGTGGTCCACACAACTAAAACGACAGAAATCTCTACGACACTCGACTGCGTCACTTAGATCAAGAAGACAGTTACGAATTGACGGTCGTGGAATAACAACACGTAAGCCCAGATAAACATGGCCTGTAACATGGCACAAAGTGGGCCCCCCCCGGTGCATCAGAGGGGCCCGCGCTGATCCGCGCAATGTAATCTAATCTCTGGCCTGGTCCTGGTCTTCATTTGCCCTTGAAAATATCCTCTGGGACTTGTGTTTGGGGCAGCCGAGGTCAGACGCCCAGACCAGGCACTAGAAGTCTCCTGGACGTAGAGATATCTGGGAGAACAGTTTGACTCTTTCTGGTACCATGTGGCTGGGGAGATGAGGCCTTCTTCGCTGGGTTTCTTCTGCAGGTGTACGGTGTTTGTTGAGTCTGTGGAATGTCTCCTGAGAGCTTCTTGGTACTCTCCTGGGTGTGAGATAGCTGAAGAGTGTAAGCGATATCTCGGAGTCGAGATAATGATAAGGTCCGTCAGTGAGAAACAACAGAAACACTGGCAGAGGCTGACACCTTTGGGACAGATGAAGACTCTCTCTATGTGCTTGAGAGAGACATTGAGAGATCTTTATCTTGAGAGACAATGGAGATATACAAAACAACTAGAGAATCTCTCCAGTACACATCTACTCCACTCTACAGGAGACACATGCACAAGCTCTTACATAACGAGGAGATAACGTGGAACCTCACCGAGACATAAAGTTGAAATAATTGATTTACGTACTCCTGGTAGTAAAACCCACTGGAGGGGTGAAGTAACCTAAGCAATTCCTGGAAAAAAACACAACTATCTCATGGTGTGGGGTAGTGGGGGGCATTCCTAGGGAGCAAAACATAACCAGGGTGCCCTTCTGGGTAATGGTGAGGGCCCTATAAAGAAGCTTGTAACAAATAGGTCCTCCTAATACCAAACAAACAATAATGAGCTTCACATATCAGATAAGCACAATTAAAGGACCCTCCTGGGAGTGAAAGGTTAAGGCCCGTGCTTGACACACACACACAGCAGTAAGGACCCCTAACCACAAGAGGAAAAACACAACTAGGACTCCATTCATCTCACTCCTGCGACCAGAACCACTGACTCCTGCAGCCATTCACACAAGCTTACACACGCTGCCGAGGCCACAACTACAATAAGACATATTGCCTTTCTTCTTTTATACTTGTAAAGATATTTCTCTGCTTAAAGGCTCTACTTACACAGGAAAGAACATAAATTATGCCACAACTCTCTCCTGCCTGCCTGCCTCACTGCTCTGATTACACTGCAATAAACTGCATCTCACAACCCTCTGTAAGCTTCCCTAGTTACACCTGAAAAAAATAAAGATTAATTATAAGAAAATGATAAAAACACTTCCGTTGTCTCCCTAAATTTTCCATCGAATGAAAATAATAAACACTCAATTAACACTCAATTAACACTCAATTAACACTCAATAAACACTCAATTAACACTCAATTAACACTCAATTAATCTTCCTTACAACTTTCCTTTTATAATTACATTGTTTTTGATAAATATCTTTCTATGTTTGGTCTTGTTTAATTTCGTGTTTTGTTTTACATCGGATCAGCTGACTGAAATAAACAAAACCTTGATTGGCTCTACTCTCCTGTTATTGGTTTGGGCTGTAAGCCAATGGGTGATGATTAATGGAGACTCACTCGTGTCCCGTAAGGCCAGATTATAACACGACCCGGATATACGTATCAAATAACACTGGAAATATTTAACCAAATTTATCTTTATTTTGGGGGATATGAAACTCTTTGATGATTGTAGGAATAAGGAAGATAGGAATGGAGAGGAGTAAGGAAGAGAGGAAAGAGAACCAGAGATGAAGAAGGTGATACGAAAAAAATAAGGAAACAGACAACAGACGGAAGAAAATATATCGACACACACACACACACACACACACACACACACACACACACACACACACACATATGTAATTATCACTTTGTAGCCCTTCATCTAAACCATCGTTACACCTCAGAAATACTTGTAATAGAATCCTTCATATTATCTTCAGTACCCCCACCCCACCCCTCTCCTCCCCCCCACCCCTCTCACCACCCCCCACCCCCCCACCTCACCCCATTAGCTGTAGAAAATCATCCATTACTCTCTTATTTTTCTCAATTTAGTGGATTTTTAATGACGTGTTTTTGTCTCTTAATGTTTTCCTCTTAAAATATAATTGGAGTTTAGTTACGGGTTATATTGTCTATTGGTCTATCGTAGTTTATTGTCTATTGGTCTATCGTGGTTGGCCAATCCTGTGGTCTATCGTGGTTGTGTCTATTGGTCTATTTGTTTAATTATTTACGGTATTAATTGTACAGGTCTTTTATATTATTAATATTATTATTATTATTATTATTATTATTAAGGTACAGTACTTGTTCCATCGCTAGACGCAGGTGCAGTAAATTCCATCAGACAGGTACAATGCTTGTTCCATCCTTCGAAGTTACGGTACGTTTTGTTCCATCGATGACTTACAGGTACAGTGCTTGTTCCATTGCTGACACAGGTACAGTACTTGTTCCATCGTTAGACACTGGTATAGTATTTGTTCCATCGCTAGCACAGGTGATGCTTGTTCCATCTACTGACACAGGTACAGTGCTTGTTCCATCGCTGACACAGGTGCATTGGTTCCATCGCTAGACACAGGTACAGTGTGTTTTGTGGGTGGTTTTGTTTGTGGGTGTTTTGTTGTGCACAGGTACATTGCTTGTTCCATCGCTAGACACAGGTACAGTACTTGTTCCATCGTGAACAGGTGCAGTACTTGTTCCATCGCTAGACACAAATTACTTGTTTCATCGTCTTGTTATAGGATCTTCAAAGGACCTCAGATGCTTTGTGAGGGAGTGAAGAGTGGCCTCCTTACCTCTCACCTCTCTCTCACCTCTCCATCTCAGCTCTCCTCTCACCTCTCTTCTCCTCTCATCTCCTCCTCCCTCTCACCTCTCCCTCCCCTCTCACCTCAGGTAGGGGAAGCTGACACTGATGCCTCTAGGATGGGATGTTCAAGGGTTGATTCCTGAGAGTGTAAGATGGCCTGGCCAGGTCCTGATGGTGGTAGTTGTGGTGGTGTAGCAGTTGTGGTGAATGACATAAACTCTACAACACCTACCACCACCACCCACCCTACCACCACCCACCACCACCACCACCCACCACCCCACCCACCCACCCACCACACTACCCACCACCACCACCCACCCACCACCACCACCACCACCACCACCACCACCACCACCACCACCCCACCCACCATTACCACCACCACCACCACCACCACCACCACCACCTCTTACACTCAAGAACGACTCTCACTTTCACGTTGTGTTAATAACTTAAAACAACTATTTTGTAACTTATGAAATATTTTGAAGTTTACTGTTGTCGTTGTTGTTGTTAATAGTAGTAACAATAATAATAGTATTCCTAGTGCCTCAATTATCACTATTACACATTACTATTATAATCACCATTAACCTCACCACGGCTATTAAACTAAACAACTGGTTCCTTGTGCCTAAGAAATTCCTCCATACTCGTTCACTCACAAGACCTTCCTCCCTCCCTCTTATAGCCACCAGTTGGTCTCTAATTACTAAAAAAAAGTCAAAAAACAAAAGAAAAAAATACTCATGGTAATTAAAAAATAAAACCACACTGTTATTAATGGTGATAATGACGTGGAAATGGTGTAAATGTAATAAGTTCTCTCTATCGGGGTTCCTCGTGTTATGGGGGTGAAGTCGTTTCGTTTCATTACTGAAGTCTGGACCTCGTTAACCGGATTACTAGCTAATTTCTTAACTAACTGCTTTGTTAATTTGTTATCTTATTAACCTAGGGAGGAGTGTTATTGTGTTCGGGTTATTTTTTTTGTTATTGTTTTGTTATTAATTAGTAATTTGTTATTGTATTGATCTTTTAACTTGATTTTTATATATATATTAAATTTATTGACTTGTTATATTTGATTTTTTTTGTGTTTGTATGTCTCTCTCTCTCTCTCTCTCTCTCTCTCTCTCTCTCTCTCTCTCTCTCTCTCTGTATGTATGTATGTCTGTGTCTGTGTCTGTGTCTGTGTGTATGTCTGTAACTAAGCTCTTCTTTCTAAACAAAACTCCACTTAATAAGAAAGAAAGAAAGAAAGAAAGAAAGAAAGAAAGAGAGAGAGAGAGAGAGAGAGAGAGAGAGAGAGAGAGAGAGAGAGTCATATAACAGAGCATAAAAACTCCCCCGAATAAACACCATAATTTTCTTCCAATAACAATAAAAACACATTAATAAACACAATCACAACAATAACATCAATAACAGGAGACAAATAACACTAATAACTCAATAACATTTCACCTCTTATGAATCCAGGTAAACTAGGGATTGAAATCAAGAGGTAATTACAGGTGATCCAGGTAGACTCATGGAGGGTAAAATGACCTATAAGGATTCTCAGGTAATGACGAATGTGTGTTTGTAATCTGCCTTAATGAGGTTATGTGTCTAATGAGTGTGGCTGGTGGTATTGTGTGGTGTGGTAAGGTGTGACCGATGCTTGTGGTGTGGTAAGGTGTGACCGATGCTTGTGGTGTGGTAAGGTGTGACCGATGCTTGTGGTGTGGTAAGGTGTGACCGATGCTTGTGGTGTGTGGTGTGACCGATGTGTGGTGGTAGGGTGTGATGATGGTTTGGTGTGGTAAGGTGTGACCGATGTGTGGTGTGGTAGGTGTGACCGATGCTTGTGGTGTGGTAGGTGTGACCGATGCTTGTGGTGTGGTAGGTGTG
>NW_024734045.1:0-12500 GCF_018991925.1 Homarus americanus | reverse complement strand
GAGAGACAGACAGACAGACAGACAGACAGACAGACAGACAGAGAGAGGCAAGACAAGAGTAGCATCACAAATTTACCACACCTTTCACACCGCATCTTTCACCACACCTCACACCACACCCTTAGCCACACCTTTCACCATACCTTTCACACCACACTTTTTTCACACCATCACCTGAGAATATAAAGTGGTTTTGGTCTACCATCAATTAAGGTCATCGTCACCTGTATCCATCTTACACTCAGGTAATCATGTGACCTTTTCGTCTCCTTGATGACATTTACAACCTCCTCTTTCTCCTCCTCCTCTTTCTCCTTCCTTCTGTTTTCCTTCTACCTCCTCTTTCTTCCATCCTCCTCCTCCTCCTCCTCCTCCTCCTCCTTCTTTCTCCTTCCTCACTCTAAGCTTTGGTATACCTCAACGACCCATCTTTAATTTCACCTGCCTCTGACCTCCTAACCTACCTTATCCCATTCTCCTTAACCTACCCTTTAACCTACCCCCAACCTACCCCCTAACAACCCCCTAACCTACCCCTAACCTACCCCCTAACCTCCTCTAACCTACCCCCTAACCTACTCCTAACCTACCCCAACCCACTCCCTAACCCATCTACCCACCCCTAACCTACCCCCTAACCTACCCCTAACCTACCCCTAACCTACCCCCTAACCTCCCCCAACCTACCCCCCTTAACCTACCCCCTGACCTACCCCTAACCTACTCCCCCACTGTTCACTTAACCTACTCCCCTTAACTCCATCTCCCTACCTACCCCTAACTTACCCCTAACCTACCCCCTAACCTACCTCTAACTACCCCTAACCTACCCCTAACCCACTCCTAACCTAAGTCAATCTCTATCTAGCCGAGCCTAATTAGATTGAGCCAGTCAGGTAGGAGCCAGAGAGTCACCTGCTCACGGTGGATGGTCTGTTAGTCCCGCAGTGAGTCTGGTCCACTGTTTAGTTCCAGTTATAACAGCTCTGTTGTCCTGTAATAACGGCTCTGTTGTCCTGTACAACGGCTCTGTTGTCCTGTAATAACGGCTCTGTTGTCCTGTAAAACGGCTCTGTTGTCCTGATACTGTGGCTCTGTGTCGGTGCTGACCTGGGCTCCTCAGGTCCTGTTTTACTACTATGGACCTGAAGTGATTGTTGACCTCTCTCTCTCTCTTCATTTGGACCCACCTACCTCCTTCCTCCTCCTTCCCTCACCTTCGCTTCCTTCAGCTTATCCTTCCTACTTTATTCCTTCCTTCCCACCTCCCTCACCCCTTCTCCCCACCTCCTCACTCTCACTCTCCCCCTCCTCCACAATGCGGTAGGTGGTAGGAACAGCTGGTGATAGCTTTAGGAGAGCAGTTATCACTCCAGTTGCCTTCAGAGATATACACATGACTAGGGCGAGCGAGAACGGTGTCCATTATAGTATATCAGGAGAAGATCTGGAGAGTGGGGGAGAGTGGGTGTGGGGAGGGGCGTGGGGAGTGGGGGGTGTGGGGTGGAGAGGGGAGTTGGGGTGTGGGAGGGGGGGGTGGAGAGGGGAGTGGGGGGGGTGGAGAGGGAGGGGGGGGAGGGGTGTGGGGAGGGAAGTGGGGGTGTGGAGAGGGGAGAGGGTGGGGAGGGGAGGGGGGGTGTGGAGAGGGAGGTGGGGGGGGAGGGGAGGGGGGTGGGTGGGAAGAGGCAAAGAAGGGAGATGGGAGGACGAAGATGGGGGGGAAGGAGGAAGAGAGAAGGGAGAGGGGAAGAGGGGGGGCAGGAGAGGGAGGAGGGGGGGTAAGTGAGAGGGAGGAGGGGGGGTATGGAGAGGGAGGAGGGGGGAGGAGAGGGGAGGAGGGGGTAAGGAGGGGAGGAGGGGGTGTGAGAGGGAGGAGGGGGGGTATGAGAGGGAGGAGGGGGGTATGAGAGGGAGAGGGGGAGGAGGAGAGGGAGGAGGGGGGTATGAGGGGAGGAGGGGGGTATGGAGAGGGAGGAGGGGGTATGGGGAGGGAGGAGGGGGTATGGGAGAGGGAGGAGGGGGGTATGGGGAGAGAGGGAGGGGGGGTATGAGAGGGAGGAGGGGGGGTATAGAGGGAGGGAGGGGGGGTATGGAGGGTCTGTTTCAACTTTCTTTTGTTTTCTTCAGTGATTTGTTGTTTTTTTGTTTTTGTTGTTGTTTTTGTTTTTATAGAGAGTTTAGTTCTTTGTGTGTCGATGATTTATTTTTCCTGTCTTTTGTGTGTTGATGTATTTGTGTGTGTGTGTGTGTGTGTGTGTGTGTGTGTGTGTGTGTATGTGTGTGTGTGTGTGTGTGTGTGTGTGTGTGTGTGTGTGTGTGTGTGTGTGTGTGTGTGTGTGTGTGTGTGTGTGTGTATATGTGTGTGTGTGTGTGTGTGTGTGTGTGTGTGTGTGTGTATGTGTGTGTGCGTGTGTGTAGAGGCAGCATGTACCATGCAGACATTTGGAAGGTAAATCAGCTTACAGGAGAGTGGGGGCAAAGTGAATTACCAGAATTCAGTCGTAGTACATTTTCTTTTATCAGTGTCAAGAAGAGTTGTTGAGGAGATAATGTTGTGGGGAGAGGGAAGCACTGTGTTTGTGAGGTGTTTTTGCACACACACACACACTAGTCTCTGAAATATAAGGAGTCATTAAAGTTGGGGTAGAGTCGATGCAGAAGAGGGAGAGACAGACAGGGACGATGGGCAGACAGACAGACAGACAGACAGGCAGACAGACAGACAGAGACGAGGCAGACAGACAGACGAACAGACAGACAGACAGGCAGACAGACAGGCAGACAGATAGACAGACAGACAGACAGACGCACCTGTGCGACCCGTTGCCATTTTCCTCTGGTGGTGAGTCGACAAAGACCAGAAAATATTAATTTAAAAATTGCCTAAAAAAGTAAAAAATTTAAAAAGAATTCAGACAAATATATAAAAAAGTCTTATAAATAGTGAAAATAATAATCAGACTTTTAAAATTTAAAAAAAAAAGTCTCATTAGTAGCTAAAATGAACTGAATTATTGGAACACAGAAAGACTTTGAAAAATAATAATTGTGACGAAAGTGTAGAGACAAATTATCTGTTTATACTATAAATTTATTTTATATAATTTATTGGTCTATCAGTAATTTGTATTTTTTAAGTAGGGGTTGGGTTAAGTTTTCAGCTCAGTGAAGTTTACACCATGGTATTGTGTGTTTACTGACAAACCTTGGCTAGTTACGTGGTTCTCTGGGTGTGTGTGTGTGTGTGTGTGTGTGTGTGTGTGTGTGTGTGTGTGTGTGTGTGTGTGTGTGTGTGTGACCTGCTCCACAAAATACCTGAGACGTCATCAGTGAGAGTCGTTCCTCAGGTATTAACCCTCTCTCTCTCTCTTCTTATGTATCTCTCTTGCAAGTTACAAGATGTGCATTTCCTTACCAGGTGGGGAATTATGACTGTGTTATTGAATGATTGACAAACATGTAAAAAATAGATTATAATATTTTGTCTCTACTTAAAGTATTTCCTCTATTCGCCCCTTTGTCTATATCCTGAAGACAGCTGATTGGTCTCTGAGCGTCTTGGGTGTGTGATAGTTGAATGTTTTAATATTGGTGTAAGAATCTGCTTTTTTTGGTTGGTTTACATATTTATGTGAATTTCTATGGACCAATCAGCTATCAGTATAAAAAGGGGTGGGGCTTGAATCAATTGTGAATGTTTATCTTGCTAGTCTTTATGTCTCTATGTCTCTAGTCTCTATGTTCAATTCTCTATGTCAAGTCTCTAAAACTAAAATAAACAAATTCTCACATAAACAAATAGATCTCCCCCATCTTAGGAAAATATGGAATAAATTCCTATTCAAGGAAAAAAAAGCTTTGAAATTTTTTTGTTTTTAAGAACGGTATATAGACTGGAAAATGTCCTGATAGTAATTAGTATAAAGTTGGGGCAATTGGATTAATAGCTCATCTCAATAAAAAGGTGAGAGAATTGCTGTGGTTTGGGTAGTAGAGGGGAGGGAGGGGGGTGGGGGATGAGGAGGATGAGGTGAGGAGGTGTGGGGGTGGAGAAGGTAGAGAGAAAGAGAGAGAGTTTGTCGTATTTAATACTTCTAAGGTTGTTTCTCATTGTACATACAGCGAAATGAGAACTCTTTTTTTTTTACGGCACTTTAGACATCTTGTAAAACATTTACCACCAATTTATAGATTTTTGCTTACCTGACAATATTTCTTACTCATTTACTAACTTTGGCAATATTATAACATTTACATTTACAACGTGGGACAAGTGTTTTATGGGTCATATAATTTGATTTTTTTTTACATTTTACGTAAAATAAGAAGATGGAGGATGGATAGTCGAAAAATAGATAATGGAAAAAATAATAAATAAAAAAAATTAACTTAGTGATGGATTATTTATGATGTACACATACTCAAATACACTTCAGTAATTCATAATGTCTCTATGTGATTTATAGTCATCAATCATCTGACCACAAGGACAACTCAAGCTATTTTTTCCTTGTGTTTAGTAAGATCTTTTTCTTTTATGTTTGTTTGGTTCTTAATCATCACTGGGAAAAGACCTTTAGTTTTGTTGTGTTATGTTGTGTGTTGTGTTGTGTTGTGTTGTGTTGTGTTTGTGTTGTGTTGTGTTGTTGTGTTGTGTTGTGTTTGCGTTTGTGTTGTATTTGTGTTGCGTTGTGTGTGTGTTGTGTTGTGTTGTGTTGTGTTGTTGTGTTGTGTTGTATGCAGTGTTAGTTCACCTTTATTGGTAAGATGTTTGGCTGCCGTGTGAACCAAACCCTATAACTGAACCTAATCTAACCTAACCTAACATAACTTCTAACTACTTCTTCCTTAACCAATAACATAACTTAACCTAATCTAACTCTTACCTAACTCCAATTATACCTATTAGTTAGATTTTATTGGAAGATTATAATTTGTATTGACAATGATCTCACCTGGGATTATAGGGAGATTAACCTATAATTGATGATGTGAGGGTGTGATGACTCTCTCTCTCTCTCTTCGTTCGTTTTATGAGGTATAATTGACAGTACATTGAATAAGTAGTGTGTGTGTGTGTGTGTGTGTGTGTGTGTGTGTGTGTGTGTGTGTGTGTGTGTGTGTGTGTGTGTGTGTGTGTGTGTGTGTGTAGTGTGTGTGTGTGTGTAGTATCTGTATAGTGTGTGTGTGTGCATGTATTTCAATATACAATTCATAGAAAACGGAGAGAGATACCAATGAAAAAAAGAGAGATGAGGGGAATCTATTGAGAACGTCTGGTAGCTTAGGAGAACTAGCAACTTATGAACCTAATAGTACTGAACCCTCAATAGCTAAGGTGTGGTTATGTATACTGTGTGGTGCTGCAGGTGAGGTTGTCTGTCATTTGCCTCACCTGCTGTTAATTGTTGTTCTAATGGACTGTACAGCACTTCACACACATGTACATACACACACATACACACACACTTACATACACACACACACTACACAGACACACACACACACTACACACACACACACAGTACAGACACACACACACACACACATACACAGTACACATACACACACACATACACAGTACACAGACACATTAATACAATTTAAGCATACGGGGCTAGCTTAGGTAATTATATTATATATTTTTTTCTTATATTTTAATAACTTAAATTTAATATTTCCAGTCCATAAAGATGTGGTCAAACAAATCAATAAAACCTGTAGTGTTGGCGGAGAGGGAAGGATTGGACGACTTTGAATGGCAGGAACAGAAGAAAACATGGAAGTGATTATAAACGAGATTTACAGCCAGGAAGACCAACCTGGAACACACAACTCTCCAAAAGAATTAAAAAGACCAACTAACAATTCACGAACCTTGGGACGGAAAATCGTCAAACATAATTTACACATGAAAATGAAACTCCACCAACTCACTAATATTAATGAGCAGAAGAGAAAACCTGCTGCTAACATTTACTGGCTCACACTGGCAGGTAGAATTGGTTTAGTAATTAAAAAACATTAACTGTCAAGTCTGGTGATGACACAAAACGATCTTTGTGAATTAAAAAATAGAAAAAAAAGATGCATGTGTTGCCAGAGTGACTTTTGCCCTTTACTCTGAAAATTTATTGGCATCTGCTTTTATTTTCAGACTTGTATATATTTAATTTTTATTTTTATTTTTTGTTGAACCAGGAGTCAAAGTGTCTGCTGTTTATCAATTGATCCCCAAGAAGCAGCTGATTCACCACCATCCTTAAAATTTGTGTGAGTCTTTTAATGAGACTAATGTTCCGGACGGCGCTGAAAGACAACCTTGACCTCTGAATAGTCCATATTAACATCCACTGGACTATTCTGTTTGGTCCTGGTTGAGGGCTCGTCTACAAACATTCTATCAATCATCACTATACATAACACCATCCATCATCACTACCTATAACACCATCCATCATCACTATACTTAACACCATCCATCATCACTATACTTAACACCATCCATCATCACTATACTTAACACCATCCATCATCACTATACTTAACACTACCCATCATTACTACACTTAAACTATCATCACTACAGTAATAAACTGAGCTTAAGTTTTTACTAAATTGAGAAGTTCCAACCTTCATTAATTATATTTACAGTATGAATGGTGAAATTTTGAATTGACCTCAGTGGGGGTGCTGTAAGTCTGGGTCAGTATTAATATAATGACGCCCCATAAAGTACAACAGATAACACAGTCTGTGGTATCTGTTGTACTTTATGGGGCCCTGGACCACACGCCACGTTTATGATATTGTATAATACAAATACGATTTGAGTATTTTTATTGTTACAATACACTTTTTGTGTTACGAGAGAGGTGTGTGGCCGAAACGCCTCTCGTAGCGTTGCAGCGCACACCCTTCGGTGCTGCAGACGCACCCTTCAGCGTTGCAGCGCACACCTCTCTCGTAGCGTTGCGGCCGCACACCTCTCTCGTAGCGGAGCTGCCACACTTCTCGTAACGGAGCGGCCACACCTCTCTCGTAGCGGAGCGGCCACACACCTCTCTCGTAGTGTTGCGGCCGCACACCTCTCTCGTAGCGTTGCGGCCGCACACCTCTCTCGTAGTGTTGTGGCCGCACACCTCTCTTGTAGCGTTGTGGCAGCACACCTCTCTCGTAGCAGAGCGGCCGCACACCTCTCTTGTAGCGTTGCGGCTGCACACCTCTCTTGTAGCGTAGGTACGCATTCCTCTCGTAGTGTTGTACGACACCTCTCTTGTGGGCAGAGCGTACGCACACCTCTCTCAGGGCTGCACCTCTCTGTAGCATTGCAGAAGACACCTTCAGTGTCGTGGCAACACACCTCTGTAGTGTGTTGCAGCTGCACACCTCTCTTGTAGTTGTGGCAGCACACCTCTTGTAGCATTGCAGAAGCACACCTCTCTCGTAGCATTGCAGAAGCACACCTCTCTTGTAGCGTTGCGGAAGTACACCTCTCTCGTAGTGTTGCAGCCGCACACCTCTCTCGTAGAGGAGCTGCCACACACCTCTCTCGTAGGGTTGCAGCAGCACACCTCTCTCGTAGAGTTGAGGCCGCACACCTCTCTTGTCGGGTTGCGGCAGCACACCTCTCTCGGTGCCTTGACGCCGCACACCTCTCTAGTAGCGGAGCGGCCTCATACCTCTCTAGTAGCGTTGAGGCCGCACACCTCTCTAGTAGCGGAGCGGCCGCACACCTCTCTAGTAGCGTTGAGGTCGCACACCTCTCTTGTAGTGGAGTGGCCGCACACCTCTCTCGTAGTGGAGTGGCCGCACACCTCTCTCGTAGCCTTTACTTTTAATTTTATTCTTTGTAGCATCATCCTTGACTGTACTCGACCAAATTGTAAACATAACTTTTTAGCTGATGTATAAAAATTACTCAGCACCTGCCATTATTAATAAAATACACGGTAAGGATAACCAGCGTAAGAGACCCTTTCTCAGGCTCTTCTTATTGGTGCAGGCCAGCCGGGGTTCACTGTTTGTGGCGGCTGATGTAAAGATTATCCTAAAACCCGCGATACTTATATTAACACTAACTAAACTTTGACATACTGTAGTTAGTTGCTGATAGAGATGAATATTTTCACTAACAATCTAATAATTCCTGGAGAAAAATCACTTAAAGTTAGACCCATTTAACCTAAGTTAGGGTCATCCACTTTGTAAAAATTATTAAATGTTGATAAAAATCTCGGTTCAGTATTTCCCTCCGCTGCTCTTAATCATAATACCGGTTTTCATCAGTGTCTCATCCCAGCAACAGGTAGCCACTCGCGCCGCAGCCTCACACAACCATCACCACTGGTGTCCGCGCCATCTGCCTAATATTAATAGTCTTAAATCTTATAATATGCAGGGCGAGCCTCCGCTTGTGTACAGGGTACACTGTGTCATTGTTCATTCCCGTTGTTATGTACACGTACCTAGTAATATACCGAGTTACAGACAGATAGGTAAACGCTTCTGTAAACCTGGGTGACGTGATATTGTTGGTCGAGGGACGTAAAATGTTTGGGCACAAAGGCCCATAATTAATACGGTTCTAAACCCAGAGACAAAGGACGAGACGTGTCAGGTGAGCAGCTCAACCCTGAGCCTCACCCACTGAAATACGACACCCATCATCTTGACTGACACTTGCGTCACACTGGTGCATCTTGCGCTAAGATATACACCTCTAGTTTCTATCTCGGAATAAGTAGGAGGTGTGTACAATGTCTCTCTTGTCGGGGCGTGTCTCCATGAGTGGTTTATGGCGAGAATAATTGTGTTGTTTTGACGACAATTATAATAATGTGATGAAAATAGGTGTGATAGTGGTAGTGGTGTGTGTGATAGTGGTAGTGTTGGCGTGTGATAGTGGTAGTGTTGGTGTGATAGTGGTAGTGCTGTGATAGTGGTAGTGTTGGTGTGTTATAGTGGTAGTGTTGGCGTGTGATAGTGGTGTGTTGGCGTGATAGTGGTAGTGTTGGCGTGATAGTGGTAGTGTTGGCGTGTGATAGTGGTAGTGTTGGTGTGTGATAGTGGTAGTGTTGGTGTGTGATAGTAGTGTTGGTGTGTGATGGTGGTAGTGTTGGTGTGTGATAGTGGTAGTGTTGGTGGTGATAGTAAGCAGGTTGATAGTGGTAGTGTTGGTGTGTGATAGTGGTAGTGTTGGTGTGATAGTGGTAGTGTTGGTGGTAGTGTTGGTGGGTGACAGTGGTAGGGTGTGATAATGGTAGTGGCGTGTGATAGTGGTAGTGTTGGCGTGTGATAGTGGTAGTGTTGGTGGGTGATAGTGGTAGTGTTGGTGGGTGATAGTGGTAGTGTTGGCGTGTGATAGTGGGTGTTGGCTATGTGATAGTGGTAGTGTTGGTGTGATAGTGGTAGTGTTGGTGTGTGATAGTGGTAGTGTTGGCGTGATAGTGGTAGTGTTGGTGGGTGAGAGTGGTAGTGTTGGTGGGTGATAGTGGTAGTGTTGGTGGGTGATGGTGGTAGTGTTGGCGTGTGATAGGTGGCAGGTTGTGTGTGATAGTGGCAGTGTTGGCGTGTGATAGTGGTAGTGTTGGCGTGTGATAGTGGCAGAGTTGGTGTGTGACACTGTCGTGTGATACTGTCGGTGTGTGACAGTGTCGGTGTGTGATAGTGTTGGTGTATGACAGTGTTGGTGTGTGACAAGTGTTGGTGTGATATAGTTGGTGTGATACCTGCTGCGGTGTGACAGTGTCGGTGGTTTTGACAGTGCTGGTGTGTGACAGTGTTGCAGTGATGGTAATCGGTGTGGACACTGCCGGTGTGACAGTGTCGGTGTTTGACAGTGTGGTGGTGTGTGATAGTGTTGGTGTGACACTGCCGGTGTGTGACAGTGTCGGTGTTTGACAGTGCTGGTGTGTACAGCAGCTGTGTGGATAGTAGTGTGGTGACACTGCCGGTGTGTGACAGTGTCGGTGTGACAGTGTTGTGTGTGATAGTAGTTGTGTGTGACACTGCCGGTGTGTGACAGTGTCGGTGTTTGACAGTGTTGGTGTGTGACAGTGTTGGTGTGTGACAGTGTTGGTGTGTGACAGTGTTGGTGTGATAGGTTGGGGTGTGACACCGCGGCGTTTGACACTGCCGGTGATAGTGTTGGTATGTGACAGTGTTGGTGTGTGGTGTTGGTGTGTGACAGTGTTGTGGTGATAGTTGGTGTGATACTGAAAGCGGTGTGACACTGCCGGTGATAGTGTTGGTATGTGACAGTGTTGGTGTGACAGTTAGTGTGATAGTGGTAGTGTTGGTGTGATAGTGGTGTTGGTGTGTGATAGTGGTAGTGTTGGTGTGTGATAGTGGTAGTGTTGGTGTGTGATAGTGGTAGTGTTGGTGTGTGATAGTGATAGATGGTGTGCGACAGTGTTGGTGTGATAGTGTTGGTGTGTGACAGTGTTGGTGTTTGACAGTGTTGGTGTGTGATAGTGTTGGTGTGACACTGCCGGTGTGTGACAGTGTTGGTGCGACAGTGTTGGTATGTGACAGTGTTGGTGGTGAGTGTTGGTGTGTGACAGTGTTGGTGTGTGACGTGTTGGTGTGACAGTGTTGGTGTGTGACAGTGTTGGTGTGTGACAGTGTTGGTGTGTGACAGTGGTGGTGTGTGAGTGTTGGTGTGTGAATGGGTGTGTGTTGGTGGAGTGTTGGGGTGTTGTGTGTTGGTGGTGTTGGTGTGCGATAGTGTTGGTGTGTGAAGTGTTGTGTGTGTTAGTGGTAGTGACCATTTTTGTGGGAGGACTGAGGATGTATTCTACCTGTTAAATGTTTTCATTTGTTGTTTTTGTTTCTCTCACAACATTTGTCGTGTTTGTTGACGGTGATCGGTTGTCCACGGTAGCTACTTTTTCCCGGATGAAATAAAACGCTTCTGTATTGGTCGTCATACTATCTCTGGTGTTACTTGTTGAGTATACAGCCATCAACTTCTGCCAGACCATTACACTGTAACTCTGAAAATATTGAGAATTGACAATTTGGTCATTTAGTTATTTATCTTTATTTATGACTTAGAATACAATCTAATGGATCCGTCAACCTCTTCCTAGTCACAACATATGGAGGAGAGATTAAGGCTTATAAAATGTCACTGACTTGACTTACGAGAATGTAACTTGCATTGCTGGAATTCTTGTAAGATAGCAATTAATTTGAGTATAAACATCCTTTATTTTGCACCCCCACACACAGAGGAATTAGCCTTTTGGGGTGAGTTACTTATCCCCCCAATTAGACCCTTCTCCGTGTGGGGGGGATTAATGTACGCATTATGAACGGCAGTGGGGTTTTTATTTTTGCTTATAAAATGTCACTGACTTGACTTAGGAGAATAAAACTTTGCATTGCTTGAATTCTCGTAAGATAGCGGTTAATTTGAGTATAAACATCAATTATTTTGCACCATACATAATAATTTTAGTAATTAACTTAGTACATTTGAGTACAGGCTGTGATTATTTGTGGTTGCAGTTTCAAAGCTTTGTGGCATCATTAATGTATAATGAGTCTCCAGGACAGGAAACAGCGAGTGAGCATTCGGCAATAAGTCCCATTGGAGCAACGTCACAAGTGGAGTCCTAAGGCTCAGTACTTGGACCATTATTATTTATTATTATATACATAAACGACATAGATATCGGCATACAGACAGCAACATAAGTAAATTTGCTGATGACACTAAAATAGGACGTGTTATCAAATCTGGACGAGGACTCGGCAAAACCACAGGAAGATCTAAACAAATTTTTCGGAATGGTCTGAAAATGGCAGATGAAATTCAACGCCGACAAATGTAAAGTACTCAGTATAGAGGTAAAACAGGGAATCCAGATACCAGATGAACAACGATGCTATAGAGAACAAGTGTCTTACATGTCACTCCTCACCACCTAATCTTTAATTCAACCTTTTCATCAACTTCTTCAAATCTCTACAATGTGCTTGGCAAGCTAACACACACACACACACACACACAATGTCATCATCACGGAATTAAGACAACAGACCAGTGGGTCTTGTTAGTGGACTGCATTTTTTTCTATTTTTTATTCTAATGTGACCGATATCCACAGACAAACGGTGGGTACTGTAGGCAAGACATGTGTTACGGGCCCACGGCCTGCCAACGGTATACAGGATGCCAAAATCCACCGAACATTGCCCGTTAAAGTACCTGCAAAAAGAGAGAGTGAAGTAACATTGCGTAAAAGAGAAAGGGAAGAAAGTTTATCAACTGAAGGAGGTGAGTTAATAAGACGAAATGCCTTTGATTCCACCCTATCTAACAGTTGGTCAGAAGAGCCATCCTAGATAAGGGAGGAACAGTACTCCAAGTTAGAAGTTATATACGGAAGCAACTGCCCAGGAGGAAGTAGCGCTATAAGTGCCCTAAGGTCGACTGAGAAAATGGGAGTTCAAGATTGTTTTGAAGATCTTAGAAAGAGATGAAGTTAGCA
>NW_024734044.1:12500-15893 GCF_018991925.1 Homarus americanus | reverse complement strand
ATGACTCGTCTTAGTTACCACTCCGGGGTTTCTCTTCTCCATATCCTGGTTGTTGCGTCACCTCCTCAAAGTCTTCTTTGTCAGCTCCAATTCGAGGAGAGAGGACTTGGCTCTGGGAAGTGACCACAGGATCATCTATCCTCTAAACCTACGTGCAGTGACTACCTACCGTCTTCTACAATACTCAGCCTTACTCGTCAGCCATCTCAGCCCCTCACTTAAGTACTAGTATCTCTTGTATTAATTTCCCCACGTCCACTTGCTTCGAGATTGTTTTATGCTTTATTAATATGTATATACTGTTAATGTTTAGGTTAAGTTTGGTTAAGGGTAATTTATAAGCCGAATATTTTGTTAAGGGATTTATGGTACTCTATTATATACAACGAAAACTCGCATCCTTTGTCTACCCTTTTATAGTCCGATTGTCTTTGTTTTTTTTTTTTGTTACCTGTTGGGATCTGGGTAGACGTATAACTATGTTCTAAATCCCCAACTCAGTAAATAATAGCCATCTGTTACTGCTGTGTCTTTCCATATACCTGTTTATTTCATTGTAATAGGTCTGATTAATTTAACTTCTTCTGGTAGTCTGTTGTTGGGTACGTTCTAAAAGGCGTGAAGTAGGAGTGTGTTTATTATAGATGTTTTTATTGCTGAGTGCTAGTCTGTCTATATTTTGAGTCTATATCTTCTGTTGTTTTCTCCCTTGTAGGTTAATCGAAAGTGGTGATTACTTGTCGTCTTTGAAGCTGTCCCAGTCTGTTTTACTCATTTTCAGTCTCTTTTTTATTGGTATCTGTATGGGGCTTGTTGACAGTGTTAGTATAATTGGCAGATGGTCACTGCCTGTATTATATGGTAATTGAAAAGGCTTTGTTGTTGGTAAAAATTTTGTCTGGTGTCGATTGTGTATTGTGATTTCTCCAGGTTGGAAAGTTAGGACCCAGATGATTGATTTTCCCTAAATTTATTAATTGATTAAGGGCGTTTCCCACGACGTTATTATTTGTATTGTCCAAAATCCTATGTCTGGCGTTAAAGTCTCCTAAGATGTACATCGGATGACTATTGTTAGCCAATTTTAATAGGTCTTCTATAGGTAAGTAGTAGCAATAATTACGTCTCCTTGAGTTGTATTTATTTTTATTGCTAGAAATTCATCCTGAAGTCATCAATTAGTTTAAATTTTAAGTTTCTTTTAACCGCTATCGCTACTCCGTCATTTTTCTCGCCCGATTTATTTCTTTGGTTTACATAATAGTTAAAGAGTTTTATGTTGTTGTTTTCTGTCTCACCGTGACTGTTTATTAGTATAATGTCAGGGTCAATTTCGCGATATATATTACTTAGGTTAATTCTCTCGGTCTTCCAGTTTCTTACGTTGTGTTGTATTATTCTTAAAGTTCTTACTGTTTGTCTATTGTCCATTATTTCTTATACTTGGATTGTGGCAGCCAGTTGGAGTGGAGACCTATCATCCTGTTTCCCGCTTCTGACTCTTCTATACTCTGACGGGTCTACTATTTTAAAGTCTTTGGCCGTAATCTTTAGTTTGTCCGTAGTAATTAGTGACCAGACATAATCTTCACTTAGGGATTTTTCTTGATATGTCCACTTGTATATCCCTCCTTCACAGTTTTTTACTATTGTCCCTCCTGTTGGTCTCGATGTTGGGATTCCATGTTTTGTTGTAGTGATAACTTTTAATCCAATTTCTTCAGCAGATTCAGGTTGTATATTGTGATCAGTTTCCATCTTATCTTCTCTCCTCCTACCTTTGTTCGCTGTCCTTTTTGTTATTTCTTTTATCTTCTCTGTCAGTTTCTAGTCATTTGTCTGGGATTCTATCAGTCGCTTGTGTTCCTAGTATCAGCTGTTGTTGCTCAAACCTTTGTTCGTCTTGTGGATGTAGTCTTTCTCTCAGTTCGCTTGCATATGTTGTTCGAAATAGTTTTTTCGGATTGTGGATTCTCTGGAAATATCATCTTGTAGGTTATTCAATTTTAAACATTTTCCCCATTCCCCGTCAGGCGATCCGGTGCAATGATATTGTGCAAATGTGCATGGATCATACTAATCATTACCTTATCATGTATTGGCTCACTTAGGTTTAATACTGTGGATTCTGGTCTATGAGCCTCTTTGACCGCTTTTGCTATTTCTGACGCATGTCGCATCCTTCTTGTCTTGTTCTTTTTTCCTGTTTCTTGTACTTATCATGTTTTTTATTGGGCATGCTAACGTCCTATGTCCTATGGTATGTTCCCGTTTCTCTTACAGTTGAGACAGCCAACATGTGTATTCTTACATTCAGTGTAGGTATGGTCGTCGCCTGCACAATCTGGAGCAGTATTTTTTCTTTTTCCGGACAGTCTCTCGTTGTGTGTTCTTCATATTTGTAGCAGGAGAAGCAAGTTTGCAGACTGATGAATGTCTCCTTCTTTATTTGATGTGGTGTGACTGACATGTTGAATATTAGAAAGCCCTGTTGTAAAACTTTTTCAGCCATTGACACTTCTTCAAACATGAGTATAGTCCTTTATCTTAATGACTTCTTCAATCTTCATCCACCTATTTTGGCGTTCCAGTTCTTCTTTCAGGTCTTCCTCCCGATCTCTTGATCGACTTGACGAACAAAAACTGATCTTTTTGCTTTTTGTTCTGGTGGCATGACAACAATAAGGCCTTCATTGTAAAATATATCTCTTACTTCTTTTGAAAGGATTTTATCTGAATCAAAGTCATCTTTACAGATTACTTTAAAACCTTCATTGGTGCTGAATATTCTAGTTAGTGGGACTTGCAGTTTGTTGTAAGTGATTTCTGCCACTTTTCCCCTTCCAATAGAGTGTCCCTTATCTCTATGTTTTATTCTAATGCTAGTTGTCATCTTCTTTGATTACATCTAATCCTCTACCTATAACATACAGGGCTCCTGCCTGGGAGCAGTGACTCTGCCCCCCTCTTGGACGGGCGTCGGGCCTGCACCCAGGTTACTCGTGACTATAGTAATATTCAAAGTTGCCACCTACCGGTGACCCTGACAAGGGGTGCCCCACCATCACAGGTTCCCTTTGCCGGATCGATCAGAGCCTGTCTCTGCCTCCTGTTCAAAGAACGGAGTGCATGAGGGGGATGAAAAAAGGAAAGAAGAGGACTTAGAGAGTAGAAACAGCCTACCTACCACGCCACGTTCGGTCAGCCAATCAGAGCACCGCAGTAAACGTGCATGTATCACGCCACCGTGGGGCACCACTGATTGGCCAATCCAGGACGTAGACGCACGGGTAGTAGTCAAAATTTGGGTAGGCCAAATATTTGTTTTTTCCAAAGTTGGAATTTCCCGTATAATCTGTGATGGTAATTACACCGTCACTATGTTGAGTAAGT
>NW_024734044.1:0-5000 GCF_018991925.1 Homarus americanus | reverse complement strand
CACTCATCAATTTAGGTTCCACTGCAATGCATGCCAAGCACTCTTTTCGAGGTGATAGACGAAATTCCGGCGGGGCTTACTTAAAAGATATCCGACCCGGTTTCGTTTCCTCTTCGTGGGATGGAGTGCCTCTTAGAACATGTGCAGCATCAGCCATGAGCGGCCGACGGCCATTCGTGTCTCTGTGGACAGCAGGCAAAAGAGCGCCGCCTCCAGTTATTTGCGAGGGCGACAACTGTCGCTTTGTTGTGGTTGAATGTGGGTGCGCCAAGTCCATGGACTTGCTAGTGATAGGCTTGCTTGTTTTTAAGGGCACGCCTCGCGCAAGGCGCGGGCGATTAAACCCCAAGGCGGAAGCTCGGTTCGGGTTACCCTCGTGTCGGGGAGACAGTCAGCAGGCACCGAACTCGCAGCAACCGATGGATGTATATTTCCACTGTGAGAGGAGTGGCGGCGACAAGCTCATATGGTTGCCGCCGCCGCAATATGCGTTCAACTTGTCGATGTATCTGGTATTCTTGCGATTCACATACCGACACGCAGTTTGCTGCGGTCTTCATCGACCCACGAGCCGAGTGATCCCCCGTTAAGAGTTGTGTATTTGCCATTTGGTCTTTTTGCGACTAACCATCACAGGTCGAGTCTCAATGAAAGGGTTTGACAGACATAGCCCAAGTTTGTGGTTTGGGTTTGGCCGGACGGCTTGTTGTTGTTTTTTGACACTTGAATTTCACTCTTTTTGGGTCAAGAGGCTTATTCGCCGGTAGTAAGGAACGGACGGGCAGCCGTCCAAAGCCCCGTCCGTCCTCCTCCTCCGGTCTTCGCGCTCTCGCCCGAGTGTGGTCCACCTACAGCGTGGTGGTACCTATTTTTGGTGCGGGGGCCGGGATTGTCCTCTTTCGCTGCTGGAGTTGCCAGAGCAGAGCCCGAGACCGCCCAAATCAGGAGAGTAGTAGTAGTAGTTTTAAGAGCGCCCCGTTCTCTTTCTCTCTGTTAATGATCCTTCCGCAGGTTCACCCACGGAAACCTTGTTACGACTTTTACTTCCTCTAAATGATCAAGTTTGGACATCTTTCCGTCAGCTCGAGGCGACGACCCCAGAAAACCCTCGCGGGCAACGGGGCCGACAATCCAAGAGCGCCAGTCCGAAGGCCTCACTAAATCATTCAATCGGTAGTAGCGACGGGCGGTGTGTACAAAGGGCAGGGACGTAGTCAGCGCAAGCTGATGACTTGTACCATTGGGAATTCTCGTTCATGGGAAACAATTGCGTTTCCCCAATCCCTATCAAGAAAGGCTTTGAACGGGTTGCTACCTGCTCCTCTCGAGGGGAAAACTCTGCTGATCCCTTCAGTGTAGACAGCGCTGCGGTGGCCCAGAACATCTTTAAGGGCATCACAGACCTGTTATTGCTCAATCTCGTGCGGCTAGAATTGCCGCTTATCCCTCTAAGAAGAAGTTGCGAACTGACACCATTTTCTGGAGATCCGTCGACTACTTAGTAGGCCAGAGTCTCGTTCGTTATCGGAATTAACCAGACAAATCGCTCCACCAACTAAGAACGGCCATGCACCACCACCCACCGAATCGAGAAAGAGCTCTCAATCTGTCAATCCTTCCGGTGTCTGGGCCTGGTGAGGTTTCCTGTGTTGAGTCAAATTAAGCCGCAGGCTCCACTCCTGGTGGTGCCCTTCCGTCAATTCCTTTAAGTTTCAGCTTTGCAACCATACTTCCCCCGGAACCCAAAGACTTTGGTTTCCCGGAAGCTGCCCGCCGGGTCATGGGAATAACGCCGGCGGATCGCTAGTTGGCATCGTTTATGGTTAGAACTAGGGCGGTATCTGATCGCCTTCGAACCTCTAACTTTCGTTCTGATTAATGAAAACATCCTGGCAAATGTTGCAGAAGTTCGCCTTTGGCGACGGTCCAAGAATTTTCACCTCTAGCCGCAATGCATGCCCCCGGGCTTGTTCCGCTGACAGGTCAGTTACCTCTTGTCTTCAAAACAACAAAAATAGAACCGAGGTCCTATTCCATTATTCCATGCATCACCATTCGCCATTCAAATAGCCTGCTCTGAGCACTCAATTTTTTCAAAGTAAACTTCCGCCACTCGGGACACTCTCGACAAAGAGCATCCTGCAGGAAAGCCGTATGGGCGGGTTGTTCGAGCGTGACAGTAAACACCGGGCGGTGCACCGCTTTCAGTCCGAACTGAGATCCAACTACGAGCTTTTAACCTAAATAACTTAATATACGCTATTGGAGCGGGAATTACCGCGGCTGCTGGCACCAGACTTGCCCTCCAATGGATACTCGTTAAAGGATTTAAAGTGTACTCATTCCGATTGCGAGGCCTCGGATGAGACTCACATCGTTATTTTTCGTCACTACCTCCCCGTGCCGGGAGTGGGTAATTTGCGTGCCTGCTGCCTTCCTCAGATGTGGTAGCCGTTTCTCAGGCTCCCTCTCCGGAATCGAACCCTGATTCCCCGTTACCCGTTATAGCCATTGTAGGCGCATAACCTACAATCGAAAGCTGATAAGGCAGACACTTGAAAGAAGCGGCGCCGGTGCGGAGACCGTGCGCTCAGCCCGAAGTTATTCAGATTCACCACAGGTGGGTTACGGACCGGGGCCCGACCAGTTTTGAACTAATAAAAGCGCTCTTCCCTTGCGGTCAGAGACCAATTGCATGTATTAGCTCTAGAATCGCCACAGTTATCCAAGTAAGTGGGTTTACAGATCCAATGAAACATAGCTGATTTAATGAGCCATTCGCGGTTTCGCCTTAAATCGGCTTGTACTTACACATGCATGGCTTAATCTTTGAGACAAGCATATGACTACTGGCAGGATCAACCAGGTAGCTGCTGCTGTTGGCGGCGCCTATCACGGCGGCCAAAATAGTGAGATTGAGAGAGAGGCAGAAGACATTGGGCGAGGGACCGCACGTTGGCCTTAGAGAAATAGCAAACCAGATGATCAGATCTAACTGCACCTTCTCTTGCTATCCTCGGCGCCGGCAGCGCCACCGTGTGTGCCAATCTCCCCCCTTATCCGCTCCTCTTTGCCCCAGCTCCAGCGAGGCAGCCGACATTGGGCGAGGGACCGCACGTTGGCGAATCTCCTCCCTTATCCGCTCCTCTTCTCTTTGCCCCAGCGAGGCAGAAGACATTGGGCGAGGGACCGCACGTTGGCCTTGGAGAAATAGCAAACCAGATGATCAGATCAAACTGCACCTTCTCTCGCTATCCTCGGCGCCGGCAGCGCCACCGTGTGTGCCAATCTCCTCCCTTATCCTCTCCTCTTCTCTTTGCCCCAGCGAGGCAGCCGACATTGGGCGAGGGACCGCACGTTGGCCTTAGAGAAATAGCAAACCAGATGATCAGATCAAACTGCACCTTCTCTTGCTATCCTCGGCGCCGGCAGCGCCACCGTGTGTGCCAATCTCCTCCCTTATCCGCTCCTCTCCTCTTTACCCAGCTCCAGCGAGGAAGCCGACATTGGGCGAGGGACCGCACGTTGGCCAATCTCCTCCCTTATCCGCTCCTCTTCTCTTCTCTTTGCCCCAGCGAGGCATAAGACATTGGGCGAGGGACCGCACATTGGCCCATCTCCTCCTCTCTCTCTTTCTCTTACTGTTTGTGGGCTCATGAGCGCCATCGTCGCCCAATATTGGTTAGGTTGTGTATTTCACGGGTGGGAACCGCCATCATCGTTGTTAGGTGATGGGGTAACCCAACGTGTGCTTTGACGAGTTTTGGCTGCTAAACTCTCTTTTTAGTATACTCGGCTCCCAGACTGCGCCCTGGTCGTGTTGAACCATGAGCGTTGTCTATGCACATTTAGGGTAGCCGTTTGCGCGTGGAATAGTGCAATGAATCTCGGTCAAGAGACGGTTGGGCGCTGCATTGAAGGCCGGCACAGACGCGAAGACGGGTTGATCAGCCAACGCAAGTCCGCTAAGTTGGGCAGACAGCAGACAGCTGTGATGGAAACTAGTAGGGTGGCGACGTGTGTGCCGAGAGAGAGACGGAGTAAATAATGTCCAAACGGAAGAGAGACCTGGCAAGTGTAATTGATAGATCGCGAGCCTACGCCCCATAAGCCCGCTCCACTGCCATTCCTCTGATCCAATGAGACTAAAATCTCTCTCCTTCTGCTCCAGCCATTGCAGGGCAGGGAAGCGACGGCAATTTTGGTTGTTGTTTTTGAATGCCGCGCTTTGCTTCGCAGAGGCGCCGAAGCGCTCCGCTTGTGGGCGGAAAATATTTCACACCGAATATGTGTGTGAAGGCGCCCTCTCCCCTTAATATAGTGAAATAGTGCAATCCAGCATACAAGGTCGGACGATAGGACATTCACCGTACCGCACCTCGAGAGTGGATGTTGTTTGTTGGGTAAGGTTAAAACCGGACTGTTCGCAGACAGCCGAATAAACCCGTTCCGGACTAATTGGTGGATGCAACATCATGATGCTGCTGTCGCGGAAACCGCAGTGGCGACGTGTTCGCCGAGAGAGAGTAATAATGTTCAATAGGGAGAGCGACCTGGCTAGTGTAATTGATAGATCGCGAGCCTACTCGCCATTAGCCCGCTCCACTGCCATTCCTCTGACCCAATGAGACTATTCTCTCTCTCGCTCTCCTTCTGCTCCAGCCATTGCAGGGCAGGGAGAGGAAATCGACGGCAATTTTGGTTGTTGTTTTTGAATGCCGCGTTTTGCTGCGCAGAGGCGCCGAAGCGCTCCGCTGGGGGGCGGAAGATATTTCACATCGAATATGTGTGTGAAGGCACCCTCTCCCCTTAATATAGTGAAATAGTGCAATCCAGCATACAAGAGCGGACGATAGGACAGTCACCGTACCGCACCTCGAGAGTGGAAGTTGTTTGATCGTTTGTTAGGCAAGGTTAAAACCTGACTGTTCGCGAACAGCCGAATAACCCGGTTCCGGATTTACAATAGACGCAACATCATGATGCTGCTGCTGTCACGG
>NW_024734043.1:57500-90591 GCF_018991925.1 Homarus americanus | reverse complement strand
CACACAAACACAGCCGAAACCTAAACACAGTCAGAACCTACGCACAACCGGGACACATAAACACAACCAAGACACTAGAAACACAGCCAAGACACTATGACACAGCCAAGACACAAACACAGCCGAGACACTGAAAACACAGCCGAGACACTGAAACACAGCCGAGACACACAAAAACACAGCTAAGACACACAAACACAATACAAGACACAAACACAGCTGGGAACACCTGAAACACAACCAAAACACACAAACACAGCCGAGACACACAAACACAGTCGAGACACACAAGCACAAGCCAAGGACACTGAAACACAATAAGACACACAAACACCAGCCAAGACACACAAATACAGCCGAGACACTGAACATAGCCAAGACACAAAAACACAGCCAAGACACACAAACACAACCGAGGACACACAAACACAGCCAAGACACACAAACACAGCCGAGACACACAAACACAGCCAAGACACACAAACGCTGACCATTACACAAACACAGTCGAGACACACCAACTGGCCAGAGACACACAAACACAGCCAAGAACCACACAGACACAATACAAGACACACAAACACAATAAAGACACACAAACACAGCCAAGACACACAAACACAGCCAAGACACAAACACAATAAGACACACAAACACAGCAGACACTAAAACACAGCCAAGACACACAAACACAACCTTGAACCACACAAACACAGCCGAGACACACAAACACAACCAGAACACTAAACACAACAAGACACACAAACACAGTCAAGGACACACAAACACAGCCGAGGACACACAAACATGGCAGACTACTAAACACAGCCGAGACCACACAAACACAGCCAAGACACACAAACCTGACCGAGGACACTGAAACACAATGAGACAACCCACACAAACACAGCCAAGGACACACAAACACAATACGAACTTACTAAACCTAGCCAAGACACACAAACACAATAAAGGACACACAAACCTGAAACACACACAAAACACAGTCCAGGACACTAAACACAGTCCGAGACACACAAACACAATAAGACACACAAACACAGCAAAAGACACACAAAACCTTACAGCCAAGACACACAAACACAACCAAGACACACAAACACAGCCAAAGACACTAAACACAATACGAACCCACTAAACACAGTCAGGACACACAAACACAGCCAAGACACACAAACACAGCCAAGACACACAAACACAGCCAAGACATACTAAACACTGGTCAGACCTAAACACAATACAAGACACACAAACACAGCCGAGACACACAAACACAGCTAAGACACACAAACACAACCAAGACACACAAACACAACCAAGACACACAAACACAACCAAGACACTAAACACAATAAGTTACACAAACAAGCCGAGACACACAAACACAGCCAAGACACACAAACACAGCCAAGACACACAAACACAGCCAAGACACACAAACACAACCAAGAACACAAACACAGCCGAGACACACAAACACAGCCAAGACACACAAAACACAGCCAAGACACACAAACACAGCCAGGACACACAAACACAGCCAAGACACACAAACACAGCCAAGAACACTAAACACAGCCAAGACACACAAACACAGCCGAGGGACACACAAACACAGCTAAGACACACAAACACAGCCAAGACACACAAACACAGCCAGAGACACACAAACACAGCTAAATTTTCAAACACAGCCAAGACACACAAACACAGTCCAGAGACACACAAACACAGTCGAGACACACAAACACAACCGAGACACACAAACACAGCCAAGACACACAAACACAATAAGTTACTAAACACAGCCAAGACACACAAACACAGCCGAGACACACAAACACAGCCAAGACACACAAACACAGCCGAGGACACACAAAACACAGCCAAGACACACAAACACAGCCGAGACACTAAAAACACAGCCAAGTTACCTAGTACAATGAGACTTACTAAAACACAGCCGAGGACACACAAAACACAATGGATTACTAAAACACAATGAACCACACAAACACAACCGAGACACTAAACACAATAAGAGGCACAAACACAATAGACTTACCTAAACACAGCCAAGGACACAAACACAGCCAGGACACACAAACACAACTGAGACACCCTAGAAACACAGCCAGGACACCTGAAACACAGCTAAACCACACAAACACAACAAGACACACAAACACAATAAGACACACAAACACAATAGAGACACACAAACACAACCAAGACCACACAAACACAATGAGACACACAAACACGGTCAGACACACAAACACAACCAAGACACACAGACACAATAAGACCACTAAAACACAATAAGACACACAAACACAATAAGACACACAAACACAGTCGAGGACACAAACCAAGCCAAGACACTAAAACTTTAATAGAACACACAAACACAGCCAAGACACACAAACACAGTCCAAGGAACCTAAACACAGCCAAGACACAAACACAGTCAGAGACACTAAACACAGCCAAGACACACAAACACAACCAAGACACACAAACACAGCCAAGACACACAAACACAGTCAGAGACACAAACACAATAGAACACACAAACACAGTCCAGAGACACAAACACAGCCAAGACACACACAGACACAGCCAAGACACACACAAACACAGTCAGAGACACAAACACCAGCCAAGACACACAAACTAACCAAGACACACAAACACAGCCAAGACACACAAACACAGTCAAGAGGACACAAACCCCCAGCCAGACACACAGCAACCACAGTCAGAACCACAAACACAGCCAAGACACACAAACACAGTCAGAGACAGAAACACAACCAAGACACACACAAACACAGTCGAGACACAAACACAGCCAAGACACACAAACACAGCCAAGAGCACAAACACGGCCATGAGATAATACAAACACAGCTGAGACACAAACACAGCCAAGACACACAAACGCAGTCAGAGACACACAAACACAACCAAGACACACAAACACAGTCGAGACACAAAACACACAATAGGAACACACAAACACAGCCGAGACACACGAACACAGCCAAGACACCTATAAACACAGCCAAGACACACAAACACAGCCAAGACACACAAACACAGCCAAGACACACAAACACAGCCAAGACACACAAACACAGCCAAGACACACACAAACACAGCCAAGACACACAAACACAGTCGAGACACAAACACAATAAGATACCTAAACACAACAAGACACACAAACACAGCCAAAGACACACACAAACACAGTCAAGAACACAGAGAAACACAACCAAGACACACAAACACAGTCAGAGACACACAAACACAATAAGACACTAAACACAGCCAAGACACAAACACAGCCGAGACACACAAACACAGTCGAGACACAAACACAACCAAGACACACAAACCTGGGTGGGACACAAATACACCCAGACACACAAATACACCCAAGACACTAGAAAACATAGAACACACAAACACAGCCAGGGCCACACACAAGCTTTGTGAGACACACAAACACAGCCAGAGACACACAAACACAGCCAAGACACACAAACACAATGAGACACTAAACACAGCCAAGACACTTTAAACACAGTCAGGACACAACCACAATAAGACACACAAATACACCCAAGACACACAAACACAGTCAGAGACACAAACCACAATGACCAAGACACACAAACACAGCCAAGACACTAAACACAGCCGAGACACACAAACAGCACAATAAGACACACAAACACAGCCGAGACACACAAAACACAACCAGAACCTAAAAACACAGCCAGGAACACACAAACACTAAACTAAGACACACAAACACAGCCAAGACACACACAAACCCACAACCGAGACTTGCGCAACTATTCCCTAGACACACAAACACAGCAAGACACTGAGCACCAGTCCAGAGACACACAAACACAGTCCGAGACACACAAACACAACCGAGACACACAAAACACAGCCAAAAGCTGACACAATAAGACACACAAACACAACCAAAGACCCACACAAACACAACCAAGTTCACCTAAACACCAATAAAACCACTGAAACACAACCAGGGACACACAAGACACAATAGGAACACTGAAACACAATACGAGGACACACAAACACAGCCAAGACACACAAACACAATAGAACACTAAACACAGCCGAGACACCTAAACACAGCCAAAGACTTTAAACACAATAAAGACACCTAAATACAATAGGACACTAAACACAGCCAAGAACTCGACACAATAGAACCACACAAACACAATAAAGACACAAAACACAGCCGAGACACCTAAACCACAGCCAAGACACACAAACACAACCAAGGACACACAAAACACAGCCTAAGACCTGAAACACAATAGAGACACTAAAACACAATGAGACACACAAACACAGCCAAGACACTAAACACAATAGAACCTAAAACACCAATAGAAGACACAAACTACAACCAAGACACTAAACACAAAGTCAGGGACACACAAACACAGCCAAGACACACAAACACAGCCAAGACACACAAACACAATAAGGGCACTACAAACACAGTCGAGAGACTTTAAACACAGCCAAGACACACAAACACAGTCAAGACACTGCAGCTAGCCAAAGACACACAAACACCCAGCCAAGACACTGGCCCCAGCCAAGACACACAAACACAGTCGAGACACAAACACAGCCAGAACACACAAACACAGTCCGGAACACAAACACAACCAATTACACAAACACAACCAAGACACACACCCCAAACCCCAGTCTCAGGGAACACAAACACAGCCAAGACACACAAGCTTACCCAGCCAAGACACACAAAACACAGTCTGGGACTGCTTTAGCCAAGACACACAAAACACAGCCAGACACACAAAAACACAGCCAGACACTGACACAGTCAGAGACCTAAATACACCCAAGACACAAACACAACCGAGACACACAAACACAGCCAGAGACACACAAAACACAACCAAGAGACACACAAACCTGGCCAGGACACACAAACACAACCAAGACACACAAACACAGCCAGGACACACACAAACACAGCCAAGACACACAAACACAGTCGAGACACAAACACAGCCAAGACACACAAATACACCAAGACACACAAACACAGTCAAGAGACACAAACACAGCCAAGACACCTGGCAGCCAAGACACCTAAACACAACCGAGAGATTACTAAACACAACCAAGACACACAACATTGAACTTACCTAAACTGGGAACACAAACTGTGGGCCACTGACTAAGCTGGGCTTACCCTAAGAAACACAGCCAAGACACACAAACACAGCCGAGACACACAAACACAACCAAGACACACAAACACAGTCGAGACACAAACACAGCCAAGACACACAAATACACCCAAGACACACAAGAAACACAGTCAGAGACACAAACACAGCCAAGACACACACAAACACAGCCAGAACACACGACACAACCGAGACACACAAACACAACCAAGACACACAAAGCACAACCGAGACACACAAACACAGCCAAGACACACAAACACAGCCAGAGACACTGACACAGCTAAAAGTGTACACAAACACAACCAGACACACAAACACAGCCGAGACACGCAAACACAGCTAAGACCTTACTGAAACACAGCCAAGACACTAAACACAGTCAAGACACACAAACACAGTCCAAAGGACACACAAACACAACCAGGACACACAAACACAACCAAGAAACACAAACACAACCAAGACACCTAGAAAACACAGCCAAGACACACAAACACAACTTTGAGACACTAAAACTATTAGAACCACAGCCACAACCAGGACACACAAACACAGCCAAGACACACAAACACAATGAGACACTACAAACACAGCCAAGACACACAAACACAATAAAGACACACAAACACAGCCGAGACACACAAACACAGCCAAGACACACAAACCACAACCAAGACACACAAACACAACCAGGACACACAAACACAACCAAGAGGCACAAACACAATAAGACACACAAACACAACAAGACACACAAACACAATACTGAGACACACAAACCTAATAAGACCTGGCTTTGAGAACCCACTAAACACAATAAGACACACAAACACAACCAAGACACACAAACACAATAGAACCTAAACACAACCAAGACACTGAAACACAACCGACACTAAACACAATGGAATACTAAACACAGCCGAACCTAAACACAGTCCAGAGACACAAACACAGCCAGGAACACACAAGCAGTCAGAGACACAAACACAGCCAAGACACACAAACACAGTCAGGAACACACAAACACAACCAAGACTTACACAAACACAGCCAAGACAACCCACAAACACAGCCAAGACACACAAACACAGTCAGAGACACAAACACAGCCAAGACACACAAACACAGTCTGAGACTGGCAATAAACACATTGACACAGCCAAGACACACAAACACAGTCCCAGAGACACAAAACACAGCCAAGACACACAAAACACAGCCAAGACACTAAACACAGCCAAAGACACACAAACACAGTCGAGACACAAAGCAGCTAAGACACACAAACACAGCCAAGACACACAAACACAGCCAAGACACACAAACATACCAGTCCGAGACACACAAACCTGACCAAGACACACAAACACAGCCAAGACACACAAACACAGCCAAGACACACAAAACACAGTCGAGACACAAACACACAGCCAAGACACACAGAAGCAGCCAAGACACACAAAACAGTCGAGACCTGCAAACACAGCCAAGGAACACACAAACACAACAAGACACACAAACACAATAGACACTAAACACAATAAGACACACAAAAACAATTGGGACAAAACACAGCCAAGACACACAAAACACAGTCAGAGACACAAACACAGCCAAGACACTAAACACAACCAAGAGCCACAAGCACGGCCGAGATAATAAACACAGCTGAGACACAAACCTTACAGCCAAGACACACAAACGCAGTCGAGACACACAAACACAACCAAGACACACAAACACAGTCGAGACATAACTGACCAGTACAAACACAGCCGAGACACACGAACACAACCAAGACACACAATACTAGCCAAGACACACAAACACCATGTAAGACACACAAACAGCCAAGACACACAAACACAGCCAGAGACACACAAACACAATAAGACACACAAACACAGCCAAGACACACAAGCAGCCAAGACACACAAAACACAGCCAAAGACACACCAACACAGCCAGGACACACAAACCTATTCTGAACACACAAAACACAGCCAAGACACACAAACACAGTCAGAGACACAAACACAGCCAAGACACACAAACACAGCCAAGACACTAAACACAGCCAAGACACACAAACACAGTCCAAGGAACACAAACACAGCCAAGACACTACAGCTTACAGTCCGAGACACTGAAACACAGCCAAGACACACAAACACAACCAAAAGACACACAAGCACAACCAAGACACTACAAACACAGTCCGAGACACAAATACACCCAAATTTTCATTGAACCACCTAAACACAACCAAAGACACACAAACACAACCAAGACACACAAACACAATAGGAACACACAAACACAGCCGGGACACACAAACACAGCCAAAGTTACACAAACAATAAGACACACAAACCTGGTCAGAGACACACAAACCTGACCAAGACACTAAAACACAACAAGACCGCACAAACACAATGAGACACACAAACACAGTCGGAGACACAAACACAGCCAAGACACACAAACACAGTCAGGGGACACACAAACACAATAAGACACACAAACACAGTCAGAGACTAAACACAGCCAAAGACACACAAACACAGTCAGACACAAACACATGCAAGACACACAAACACAGCCAAGACACACAAACACAGCCAAGACACACAAACACAGTCAGGGAACACAAAACACAGCCAGACACACACAAAACACAGCCAATAGCGACTAAAACACAGTCAAGACAAACACACAGTCAAGACAAACACACAGTCAAGACAAACACAGTCAAGACAAACACAGTCAAGACACATAAACACAACTTAGACACACTAAAGGATAATAAAGTTAATGTGTCTAGTTAAGTTAAAATCTAAAGGATAATTTTGATAATAATTTTAAATAGTTATGTTAGTGTTTTCATTAAGGTAACCAGAATAAAATATCTTATCTCTTTCAGACTTGTGGAAATATCGAAAAATAGCTTCGTATTTTGTCTCGTAAAACTGAGTTAAGTTGTACAATATCTAATTTTGTGTTGGTAATGAGGAGAGAGGGAGGATAATTGAACTTACCAAAGGACAGCAAGAAGAAAGGAGAAGGAAGAAGGAAGAAGGAAGAAGAAAGAAGGAAGAAGAAAGAAGGAAGAAGAAAGAAGAAAGAAGGAAGAAGAAAGAAGGAAGGAGAAAGAAGAAAGAAGGAATAAGAATAAGAATAAGAATAAGAATAAGAATAAGTAATAAGAATAAGAATAAGAATAAGAATAAGAATTAGAATAAGAATAAGATTAAAAATAATAATTAGAATAAGAATAAGAATAAGAATAAGAAGAAGAATAAGAAGAAGAATAAGAAGGAGAAGAAGAATAAGAATAAGAATAAGAATAAGAATAAGAATAAGAATAAGAATAAGAATAAGAATAAGAAGAAGAATAAGAAGAAGAATAAGAAGGAGAAGAAGAATAAGAAGAAGAAGAAGAAGAAGAATAAGAAGAAGAATAAGAATGAGAATGAGAATGAGAAGGAGAAGGAGAAGGAGAAGGAGAAGGAGAAGGAGAAGGAGAAGGAGAAGGAGAAGGAGAAGAAATGTCAACAAATATAATTGAATTTGAGAAATTAGGTTAAGAAACGCTTCAGAAACAGGTAGTTGAGGAAGATATGAGAGAGAGATATATTGGAATAACTAAGGAAGAAGCATAGACACGATAACCAACCTCCAACGAACGTAGAAGTGATGACACAAGAGAAGGAATGAAAAATGAAAAAAAAAGTAAAAAGAAGAAAAGGCAAGATGAAGAGAAAAGAGGAAAAAATGAAAGAAGAAAAAGAGAAAACAAAAAGAAGAAAGAAAAGGGGGAATAAAAAGTAGGAAAAAAGGAAAGAAGAAAGAAAAGAAGTAAAGAAGGAAAAGAAGATAACTAAAACAAAGAAAAGCGAAGAACAAGATACATTTTAAAAACTTCTTCCACCAAAATACATTACAGTCCGATAATGTGTAATTTATGCACATCGTCCAACACCACAACACTCATATGCCGAGTTTAAACATCCCTACACATGACCAAACACACACATAAACAAACATATTGAAGCAAACGCATGTAAAAACAAAAATTATATATATATATATATATATATATATATATATATATATATATATATATATATATATATATATATATATATATATATATATATATACACACAGGGTGTCCCATAAGTTTCCATACAACGTATCACCAACGCCATTACAAGCATAACTCCAGCTGTGCTTGAACGTGTTCTTCAGCAGTGGAGGACACGCATTGAAGAGTGTTTTCAACAGAATGGTAGTCATGTAGAGCATATTATATAAATAAAAATGGATTTTCATATAAAATTTATTTTTCCTATGTATGGAAATTTATGGGACACCCTGTATATATATATATATATATATATATATATATATATATATATATATATATATATATATATATATATATATATATATATATATATATATATATATATATATATACGACTTTGTTGTCACTCGAATCGAGAATGACGATCATCCAGTAATGATACAGTGATAGGAGTTAATGAGGATATCACCTTCGTTGGTGAGATCTGAGGTGACTAGTGAGGCCGATACGGGATTGGCAGGGTCGATCACAGATGTTGCAAATGTGGAGGGCTACACCTCGTGCGGGAGGGGCAGCGGCTGTGTCTTTCCGGCGTTGGTGCTTGTCTGCCTTGGTTTGCAGTCGGGTTAACTCGAAAGTATTGACACCTCGTGTGGTGCTCCTCCAAGCGTTACGGTGTGGAGTGATTGTCTCCCAGGTGAGGGGGTCGATTTGGCACTTTTTCAGGTCTGTCTTAAGACTATCCTTATACATTTTCCGTTGCCCGCCAGGGTTACGTTTACTATTCGTTAGGTCTACTGTCGTTCATACGGGTAACATGGCCAGTCCAACGTAGTTGTTCATGGATAATGGTAGCCTCGATGCTCCTAGAGTTGGTGTCAGCAAGAATAATGGCATTTGTTCTCTTATCTTCCCAGCGAACTCGGAGGATGGAACGTAAACTACGTTGGTGAAAGTTTTCATGTGCCTTCAGGTGCCTCCTGTATGTGACCTCTGTCTCGGTGTGTCGATGTCCGCGGTGATGGAGAGGTGGGAGCCGAGATACTGAACGTGCACAACGTTAGGGAAGGTAGTACTGTTAAGCTGGATGGATGGATGGAGGTGTGGCTGAACCAGGGACAGGCTGAAAGAGAATCTGAGTCTTGCGTACATTTTCATCAATGCTGAAGTGTGCAGACACATCTGCATAGGTGTTCAGGATATCCTGTAGGTCGCGTTCAGTGTGAGCGACAAGGATGAGGTCGTCTGCATGCTGAAGTTCAGTAATGGAAGCTGCTGACACCTTTTTTCCTGCCTGGAGTCACCTTTTGTTGAAAAGCCCCCTCATCCGGAACTGGATATCCACCCCGCTGGATAAATTGGTACTGGCATGATTAAGGAAAGCAGCCAAGAAAATGGAAAAGACAGTTGGAGTCAGTACACATCCTTGTTTTACCCCTATTTGGATGGGGAAGAAATCAAACTGGGTGCCATCGTGGAGTTGCCTCACAATGGCGATGAATTTTGGTGGACAGCCGAAACGGTCGAGGGTCCACCAGAGGGTTTCAATGTTGACCGAGTTGAAGGCCTTGGTTAGGTCAATGAAGGTCATGTTTAGGCCACGACGCTGTTCTTTGCACTTTTCCTGTATTTGGCGGGCAGCAAAGATAATGTCAGTGATGCTACATGATGGTCTAAAGCCACATTGAGATTCTGAGAGGAAGTTTTCCGTCTTAGGAAGAAGTCTGTTTAGGAGGACTCGGGCGATAATCTTACCAGTTGCTGACAGTAGCAAGATCCCATGGTAGTTGCCACTGTCTGATCAGTCTCCCTTGTTCTTATGAATATTGATGATGGAGCCGTCTTTAAGAGTTTGGGGGATTTTTTCTTTTTCCAATATACTCTCTAGGAGAGAATGGAGACGGCTGGTAAGCAGAAGTCCTCCAGCTTTATACACCTCGACTGGGATTCCATCAAGCCCTGAGGCTTTGCTATTTTTCATCTGTTTGATGGCAGTAGCTACCTCATCCAGGGATGGAGGATAACTAGATAGGTCAGCTCTGGATGCAGAGGGACCTGCTGGGTAGTCAGGATATCCACATCGGTGTTTCGGTTGAGCAGCGAATGGTAGTTCTTTTTCCAGAGCTGAAGGATGCCTTCTTCGTCTTTAATTAGGGAGTTACCTTCGGATGAGCGGAGGGGGGCCACACCATGAGTAATTGGCCCATAAAATGCTTTAGTGGAATTTAAAAATTCGCACATCTTGTTTTGATCTGCAGATTTTTGCATTTCACATGCTATATTTTCAAACTAGTCGTTCTTTAGTTTGCGAAGTTCGCACTGGGCCGCCGCTTTCTTCTTGAGCAAAGGTATCAGCTTTGGTCTGAGACTGAAGGTTGTTCAGCCAGTCATTTTAGTTTATTATCGACGATTACATTGATTTCCTGGATATTTTCATCAAACCAGTCCTGGTGTATTCTTTCGATCCGGCTGAGAGCCTTTCTGCGGGTTTTTGTCATGGCAGTGTCGAGAATACCCCATTCGGCACTGGGATTTGGGTTGTTGGTTGTTGGGTTGTTTATCAGCCTATGTTCGAGCTGATCTTTGAAATCATGTGGTACCGCTGGACCCGCCAGAAGCTTAGCATTAAAACCTTTTGAGGAGGCTTGTTGCCTTCGCCATTTTGGGGCAACGTTAAGTGAGAGCTTGGCTCTGACGAGCCAATGATCAGTGACGCACTGGTCTAAGCCATGCATGGCTCGGGTGATGAGGACATCTCTGCGATTTCCTTCCCTGACAATAATGTAGTCAATGAGATGCCAGTGTTTTGATTGTGGGTGTTGCCACGAACCCTCGAACTTGTCGGCCTACCTCAACAAGGTATTGGTGATAGTGAAGTTGTGTGCAGAACACTTGCTGAGGAGGTGTAGGCCGTTGGGATTACACATGCCTAGTCCATTTCTCCCTATGATTCCCTGCCAAATGTCAGTATCTCTGCCAACTCTGGCATTGAAGTCACCAAGGAGCACAACCTTTTCTTCTCTGGGGATAGAGGTTAGCACTCTGTCGAGGTCGGCGTAAAGGGCCTAATTGTTATCATCCACTGCATCCAGTGTTGGGGTGCATGCACTGACGAGAAAAGGCATAACGTGAGTGATTCAGTGGGACTCTGAGCGTCATAAGGCGGATAGCAAAGACATTTCCACAAATGCTGTTTCTCTCCGCAGCAGGCTTACCCTTCAAGAAGAAGGTATAGCCAGAACCCCGTTCTGTTAGTCGGCCCTCGTCTGAGAGCCGGGACTCACTAATGGCTGATATGCCGCAAGGGCAGTTCTCCTTTCAGGACGGTCATTTGTGTCAATATCCAGAAGGGTCTTGACATTCCATGCAGCGACCATAACAGTTTGTATAGTTAGTGTTTGTTTTGATCCGAGATTATAATTGTGTTTTCGACTGCATAAGGATGACCTTACTGAGTGCGGTTGCTGAGTCAGGTTGTTTTTTTAGACAGGCTATGTTTAGGGCACCTTTTCTAGTCCCCTCCCCATGTGGGGTGAGTAGAGTGGCCTCTCGAATGGGCTGCTTAGTCGCACAGACAGGACCGGATTGCACTGCTGCCTAGATCCCAGTGCATAAACAACCATCTTATCTGTGCTGACCATGCATGACTAGAGACTCCCGGCAGTCATCTCTGCCTATCCCCGTCGCCATTCGTCCGTCGCCATATGACTTATAGGGGTTTTGATGATTATGAACTAGATGATTGCTGCACGTGAGTTGATATATGTGATGAGGCAGGAGAGCAGAATGCAACCACACATCTTGGCTCTCCCTTTTCCTGATCAATTGGTGCATATGTTGCAACGACTGGGGAGAGGGAGAGTTGTATTGCTTTTTTCCATCGGTTTAGTCATTGGATTCCCATGGTGGTCACCTCTTCCACCTATACCGCCACTGGGATCTTGTCAGAGCTCTATAAGCATGTGTGCCTGATGCAATGCGTCACCATAGATTTTTCGTTCTGGGTTTACTCCTGTAGCCTTTTACCTACCAAGGTTAATTCGCAAGGCAGCAGGGCAGTGGTTGGTAGGCGCCAGGTCGTGTCCACATGCCAGTGGGCCGTCTTTCTGGGGCCCACTGCTACTCCGAGATCCCCTGCTTGTATAGCCTGGGCCCACGAGGCACCCAGTTACCATGTGTTGCCACGAGGAGGCACAGCCGGAGTCTTGATGGTGAAGAGGCTGTGTACTGGCAGGGGAAGACTTATGCATGTTGCTTCCCTGTTCGCCACGAAAGGAAGTATGCAGTGCTTGCACATTAACACTAACAATGCTGCCACGTTAGACGCATTACACCACCCTGCGTGTACACACAAACATACATACATACACACACACACACATACATACATACATACATACATACATACATACATACATACATACATACATACATACATAACCAAGCACACACACACACACTCGCACACACACATCAACAAGCACACATAGCCAAACATACTGTACATAAACAACCACACATATAGCCAAACAATTATAACAAAACACACATAACCAAAGATACATAACAAAACACACATAACCAAAGATACATAACAAAACACACATAACCAAACATACATAACCAAACACACATAACCAAACATAAATAAGCAAACATACATAACCAAACACACATAACCAAACATGCATACCCATAAACACATAACCAAACACATACACACACTACATCCTTGACCACCGAAGGGTCAAGACGTACCTGGCGCTCCTCTCGGAGCAGCCAGGTCAACTGTTATGTTGGCCCATACCAACTCCCTCCCCTGAACCCTCCTCCCCACCGGAATATCAACAAGTTCTCGCCAGAAGTTACTATTTCATTTAGGAAAGGAATGGAACCAGTGTTAAACAGAGGTGAACAGTGGTGAACAGTGCTTAAGTCAGTGAGAACAACTCAACAGTAACAGTTGTACCCAAGTTTACCTTCACACAGTGAGGTCCCAGGTACCCAGTGATAACGGCCCGTGAGACCCAACAACCAGCGATGTGTTAATCCGTCTACGATAGGAAGGCCTGGGACCACACCTCACTCATATAACACCATCTGTGAGGGAATTACTACACCACGTCAGGCCCCTCATAACACCATATGTGAGGGAATTACTACACCACGTGAGGCCCCTCATAACACCATCTGTGAGGGAATTACTACACCACGTGAGGCCCCTCATAACACCATCTGTGAGGGAATTACTAGACCACGTGAGGCCCCTCATAACACCATCTGTGAGGGAATTACTACACCACGTGAGGCCCCTCATAACACCATCTGTGAGGGAATTACCAGACCACGTGAGGCCCCTCATAACACCATCTGTGAGGGAATTACTACACCACGTGAGGCCCCTCATAACACCATCTGTGAGGGAACTACTACACCACGTGAGGTCCCTCCTAACACCATCTGGGAGGGAGTTACTACACTACGTTTTTGCTGTTCAACACCTACAATAATCTGTATGTTCACTGTATGTTCCTTCACCTTTCTCTAATGAAGGCTTTTGTTAAACCACCAATGTATGTAATAAGTCATTTATGTCCAATGTATATTTTCAGCCTTCGGGCTGCAGAACTTTTTCAATAAACCGTCAATTATTATTAGTATTATTATTATTATTATTATTATTATTATTATATAACCAAACACAAATAACCAAACATAAGTAACCAAACATACATAACAAAACACACATAACCAAACATACATAACCAAACACACATAACCAAACATACATAACCAAACATACATTATAGCCAATCACACATAACCAAACATAAATAACCAAACATACATACCCATACACACATAACCAAACATTCATAACCAAACACACATAACCAAATACAACCAAACCTACATAACCAAACACACATAACCAAACATACATAATCAAACACACATAACCAAACCTACATAACCAAACACACATAACCAAACACGTATTCAAACACACATAACCAAACCTACATAACCAAACATATATAACCAAACACATAAAACCAAACACACATAACCAAACATACATAACCAAACATACATAAACAAACACAAATAATCAAACACACATAACCAAACACAACCAAACCTACATAACCAAACACACATAACCAAATAAAACCAAACCTACATAACCAAACATACATAACCAAACACATATAACCAAACACACATAAGCAAACCTACATAACCAAACATACATAACCAAACACATATAACCAAATACAGTTAACCAAACATACATAACCAAACATACATAACCAAACACATATAACCAAACACACATAAGCAAACCTACATAACCAAACATACATAACCAAACACATATAACCAAATACAGTTATCAAACATACATAACCAAACACACATAACCAAACACATAACCAAACCTACATAACCAAACCTACATAACCAAACCTACATAACCAAACCCACATAACCAAACATACATAACCAAACACACATAACCAAACACATAACCAAACCTACATAACCAAACCTACATAACCAAACCTACATAACCAAACACACATAACCAAACCTACATAACCAAACACACATAACCAAACACACATAACCAAACACCAAAACCGTAGTCATGCACATCAATACCGCCACCACTCCAGTGCAAGCTCCACCAATCACAGTGGGTGCCCATCCTCTCCAGTTAGTGCAGTCTGCCAAACTCCCGGGTGTTACCATAGACCACAAACTGGATTGGAAGGCCCATGTAAACAACACAATCAAGGCAGCCTCCTACCGACTCTACATGCTACGACGAATTAGGTCACTTGGGACACCCACGCCAGAGCTGAGGACTATCTACAACGCCTTTATTCTCCCCAAACTAACGTATGAGTCAGTAGCCTGGTCGTCTTCTCTCAACTGTACCCAACAACGTTGGCTGGAAAAGGTACAGAAAAGGGCCTGCAGAATCATGCTCAGCGTAGACTACTCTGACTACACCAACGCTCTCTCCACCCTGGAAATGCCATCCCTCAGTGACCTCCACCACCAAGCACTAGTAGGGTTTGGCGGTGGACAACTGCACCATCCTCGTCATCGCCACCTCCTGCCACCGGCAGTCCCCCACCCACCTTGCGCAGTCCGCCACTACAACAAAATTCAGCCCATAAGAGCCCGCACAGATAGATATAAGAACAGCATCATCCCATCTATTGTTAAAATAATAAACAACTCCTGATTTATGTACTGTACAGCCCAGTAAATGTATTCAACACATATCATTATGTCTAAATCAAATGTAAGTTTGTATATTTTCAGCCACCGGCTGCAACTCTATTAATAAACAGTTTATTAGTATTATTATTATTACATAACCAAACACACATAACCAAAACTACATAACCAAATATAAATAATTTGGGCGGATATGATTACGTTTGTATAAAAAAACTAACATACATACAGACTTTGAGAACGGGTCTTGTTGTTGTTGATAAATATGCAAATACATTCATGATTTGAAAGTCATCTTTATAGAAGTGTGTGTGTGTGTGTGTGTGTGTGTGTGTGTGTGTGTGTGTGTGTGTGTGTGTGCGTGTGTGTGTGTGTGTTTAAGCCAGTCAAATTAACAAATCATTTAACACGTTAGCAGGTCCAGGGCTTTGGTATACTCGCTCTCTCTCTCTCTCTCTCTCTCTCTTTGTTCTCCAAATTTCCCCTCAAAAAGGTGAATACATTTGACATCTGATTTTGTTTTTACAACAGTTAACGCTAATGGATAGTAAAACATTTCTTTCGACGGAGACAAATTGAGGCGGAACACATTTACTAAATACTTCCTGATGTAAAAAAAGTTGTAAATATATTTCTCTCAATGGTTGTAGAAAAAAGTTAATTATAATTATTTTAAATGTTGTAGACATTATTTTTATATGTCTAAGAGGTTGTATAAAGTGTAAATATATTTCTTTGATTGGTTGTAAAAATGTAAATATTATTCTCTCTGTCGTAAAAAAAATGTAAATATAATTCTATCACAGGTTGTAAAAATATAATACTATTCTCTCGGTGGTTATAAAAAGCTATATGTCCTAACACTTGTAAATCAGGACGACTTTGGTAGTTGTAAATGATGGGAACTACGATGACTTAATTTACAGGTATCAAGGACGATTTCATTTACAGGTGTTATTTACAGTTACTCTTTAATGTAAAAGAGTAACCAAAAATAACTTACCCCGAGTACAAGAAAGTACTCGAGAGCATTCGTACCATAAGCTGATACTGTACTTTACAGAGCTCTAATACATGCCACAAAGTACTCAAAATCAAACCTAATGTGAACGAAGGTAAGAAAAGTACTCAAGAAAGCCCCAAATATCATAAAGTACTCAGCATCAAGTTTAAAGTGAAAGAATGTCAACAAAAAGTACTCGAGAAAGCTCCAATACCGTAAAATACTCAACAGGAGATCTAAGAGTGAAAGAGAGTACTCGAGCCAGCCAACTATGCCAAGGGGGCTGGGTGGTCGGGGGAGGTACCGTCACCCTCTTGAGAAAAATATTCGAGCGAATGTTTGTCAGTTATACCACGCCATCTGTCACTTTCAGAGGGCAGGCCGTACACACACACACACACACACACACACACACACACACGCACACACACACACACACACACACACACATACACGCACATATTCTCTCTCTCTCTCACTACTGTTGGCACCTGTCCCACGTTTTATGAATACCGTAGCGAATATGCCAGGTATATATAGCTGCGCTAGGCTGGAAAGTGGTCACCTAGGGGGCCCTGCACACACACACACACACACACTTCATTATGAGCCAGGTATACGAAGTGTGGGTTCGCCAATACTCCCTCCTATGGGTTGCTATGGGCCTCTTGCTGAACTCAAGGTCGTCACATTTCCTCGTCATGGGTTTGGCTTGTAGGTATGGTGTGTGTGTGTGTGTGTGTGTGTGTCTGTGTGTGTGTATGTAAAGTAACGTATGTGTATAAGAGACGAATACTTTAATGTATACCTACAGAGGAGAGAGAGAGAGAGAGAGAGAGAGAGAGAGAGAGAGAGAGAGACCCCAAATACTGGAATAAAAAAATATTTTAAACTAAACAAAAAGAAACTGAACACAATCATCTGAAACACAAACACAAACCTGCTACGAGTATTTTTTCTAATGAATTGAACTTTGAACAATGTGTATAGCTACTGAACGATAACTAGTGAGAATCCTCAGGGATATTTCGTCAGTGGAGTATGATGGACGCTTCTCATAAATCTTTGCCATAGATATAAATGTTGTGTGACAGACCCTGGCAACAGGTCCCTCGAACCTTCCCACTCTCTCACCATGCCCTCCCTTCTTCCTTCCTCCTCTCCGTTATTTAAATCACCTGTTTCTCTGTATATTCCGTTCCTCTAATCCCCTTTCTTATATTATTATCGCTGTTTTGCTCTTTTTTCCATTATGTGTATTTTATGTAACTAGAATCTTGTCTTTGTGTGTGTGTGTCTGTCTGTGTGTGTGTGTGTGTGTATGAGAAGAGAGAGAGGCATAATACATCAAACCGTTAAAGTCATAGCAACAGGTGAGGGAGGTGAGAGATAGCAACAGGTGAGGTGCAACAGGTGAGGTATAGCAACAGGTGAGGTATAGCAACAGGTGGGAGATATAACAGGTGAGTATAGCAACAGGTGGGGTATAGCAACAGGTGAGGTATAGCAACAGGTGAGGTATAGCAACAGGTGGGGTATAGCAACAGGTGGGATAGCAACAGGTGCGGTATAGCAACAGGTAGGTTAGCAACAGGTGAGGTGGAACAGGTAAGGTATAGCAACAGGTGAGGTGTGCAACAGGTGATGGTGAGGTATAGAACAGGTGAGGTAGCAACAGGTGAGGTGTATAGCAACAGGTGAGGTATAGCAACAGGTGGGGTATAGCAACAGGTGGGTATGCAACAGGTGTATAAACAGGTAGTATAGCAACAGGTGAGGTGTAGCAACAGGTGGTATAACAGGTGGTATAGCAACAGGTGGGTAAGCAACAGTTGAGTATAGCAGGGGTATAGCAACAGGTGGAATTGCAACAGGTGGGGTATAGCAACAGGTGGGGTATGCAACAGGTGGTATAGAAAGGTGAGATATAACAGGTGATATAGCAACAGGTGGGGTATAGCAACAGGTGGGGTATAGCAACAGGTGAGGTATAGCAACAGGTGAGAGTATAGCAACAGGTGAGGTATAACAGGTGAGGTATAGGTGAGGTATAGCAACAGGTAGATATATAGCAACAGGTGAGTGAGGTGGTATAGCAACAGGTGGTGTAGCAACAGGTGAGGTATAGCAACAGGTGGAGTATAGCAACAGGTGGGGTATAGCAACAGGTGAGGACAGAACAGGTGTTCAACAGGTAGGTATAGCAACAGGTGAGGTATAGCAACAGGTGAGGTATAGCAACAGAGGTATAAGTGGTATAGGTGGTATAGCAACAGGTGGGGTATACAACAGGTGGGGTATAGCAACAGGTGAGGTATAGCAACAGGTGAGGTATAGCAACAGGTGAGTATAGAACAGGTGAGGTGTAGCAACAGGTGAGTATAGCAACAGGTGAGGTATAGCAACAGGTGAGGTATAGCAACAGGGTATAGCAACAGGTGAGGTATAGAACAGGTGGGGGTATAAGCAGGTGAGGTATAGCAACAGGTGAGGTATAGCAACAGGTGAGGTGTAACAGGTGAGTGTAGCAACAGGTGGGTATGACAGGTGGGTATAGTTGTAACAGGTAAGGTAGGGTGGTGGGTGTGGGTATAGCAACAGGTGAGGTATAGCAACAGGTGGGGTATAGACAGGTGGGGATATGTAACAGGTGGATACAGGTGAGTATAGCAACAGGTGGGGTATAGCAACAGGTGGGGTATAACAGGTGAGGTATAGCAACAGGTGAGGTATGCAACAGGTGAGGTGTAGCAACAGGTGGGATAAGCAGGGGGTTTAGCAACAGGTGAGGTATAGCAACAGGTGAGTATAGAAACAGTGAGGTATAGCCAGGTGGGGTAACAGGTGGGGTATAGCAGGTGGAGTATAGCAACAGGTGGGGTATAGCAACAGGTGGGTATAGCAACAGTTATAGCAACAGGTGATATAGCAACAGGTGGATAGAGGTGGGGAGGTATCAACAGGTGGGTGTGAGGTATAGCAACAGGTGGGGTATAGCAACAGGTGAGTATAGCAACAGGTGAAACAGGTGTATAGCAACAGGTGAGTATAGCAACAGGTGGGGATATAGCAACAGGTGGAGTATAGCAACACATGAGGTATAGCAATAGGTGAGGTATAGCAAGGGATATAGCAACAGGTGAGTATAGCAACAGGTGAGGTATAGCAACAGGTGAGGTATAGCAACAGGTGAGGTATAGCAACAGGTGGGGTATAGCAACAGGTGAGGTATAGCAACAGGTGGGGTAATATAGCAACAGAGGTGAGGTATAGCAACAGGTGAGGTATAGCAACAGGTGGGGTATAGCAACAGGTGAGGTAAATATATAGGTGAGGTATAGCAACACATGAGAATATAGCAATAGGTGAGGTATAGCAACAGGTGAGGTATAGCAACAGGTGAGGTATAGCAACAGGTGGGGTATAGCAACAGGTGAGGTATAGCAACAGGTGAGGTATAGCAACAGGTGAGGTATAGCAACAGGTGAGGTATAGCAACAGGTGAGGTATAGCAACAGGTGGGGTATAGCAACAGGTACAAAGTTTTAAAATATACATCTTATTAATAGTATATAATAACAATAGTACAATTGAATAACCATCTAAAACATTACACTGGAACAACGTAGCAGAAAATAAAGTAACAATGAAACACAGTAGCACCGGAATAATATAAGAAAGTACCAATGCAACAACGAGAGAAAGTAGCAATGGAACAATGTAACAATGAAACAACATAAAAAAGTAGCAATAGAACAACGTAAGAAATTAGCAATGTAAGAACGTGAGAAAGTAGCAATGGAAAAACGTAAGAAAGCAACAATGGAATAACGTAAAAAAGTAGCAACGGAACAACGTGAGAAAATAGCAATGGAACAACATAAGAAAGTAACAATGGAACAACATAAAAAAGTAGCAATAGAACAACGTAAGAAAGTAGCAATGGTATAAAGTAGCAATGGTATAAAGTAACAATGGAACAACGCAACAATGAAACAATACATCAATGGCACAAAAGTAGCACCACACATCATCTTACCCAACCATGCGTCACGACTGATACACGTATGGAATGTATTATACCCGAGAACGTCCTTACACACGTCACCTCTCCCTACACGATACATTACGGAACACTGACCAAACTTATCTGACACACTAAGGAGATGAATGATAGTAACTGGAAGGCTGAGCGATAAATATTGGGAATGTTTACGTCAAGTGCGTATGTGTGCGTATGTGTGTGTGTGTGTGTGTGTGTGTGTGTGTGTGTGTGTGTGCGTGTGATGGGAGGACCTCGTGTGGAGCTTTAACTTCAGGATTGTAATAATAGTGATTGATAGATTACCTGAGTGTAATTCATTGGCAGGGAGCGTTGTTCGACCTGCCCATATCTCTCTCTCTCTCTCTCTCTCTCTCTCTCTCTCTCTCTCTCTCTCTCTCTCTCTCTCTCTCTCTCCCTCTCTCTCTCTCACTAACCCTGTATCATGACTATTAGTTCAAGGGTAAAGTTTTGGGGTGAGAACGCCGCCATCTTGGATTCGTATTAACTTTATTGTAAATAATTTTTTTAACGACCCAAACTCAGTAATTGTATTTTTTTTATAATTAATTTTCTCAATAGTTTTATTGCCCGTGTTGTCTAACATGATAATTATTACAGATTCGTCCTGGAAAGTTTAATTCCTGATAATTAGGTTCTGTTACTGATCTTCTTAGTAGTCATAAGTGAAATTAATTAGAGGGTTATTAGTAGGTCTAATTATCGTCAATTAATCTTCTTGTGAGGTCAGAGACTTCTTATTCACTATATTAAAAGTTGTGTTACACTCACTCATTCACTCGGTCACTCACTAACTACTCGGTCACTCACTTACTCTGCTTGCAGGTGACACTCGCCTCGTCAGTACACTCTGAGGTAACGTCACTCACACAGAAGTATCATGAAGCAGTGTCACTCCCACACAAGGCATTCACGGATAGACCAGAGGGGTGGCAGTCAGAGGGAGGTCACGCAAGAGTCGGGAGGAGATGTCACTCAGGGGGAAGGGAAGGTCATTCAGGGGAGGTCTCATAGGTGGGGGAGGGGAGGTGACTCGGGGGAAGGGAGGTCACTCAAGAGGGGAAGGGAGGTCATTCAAGGGGGGGGGGAGGGTAGGCTACTCAGGGTTGGGAGGGAGAGGTCGCTGCAGTGCATAGTGTTGACCAGTACACAGTAATTTACACCACCATTAAGAGAGAGGTCGTGGTAACCGTGGCTGAACGACGATTAATTAAGGTGGTCATGGTTGGGTAGCACACGGCAGCCAGGTGTACCTCAACAGCACAAGCTGATCACGTCTAAATTACTCTGTGCTAACGATGTGTGTTCAGTCTCTCATCAATCGGTTCAATGGGTTTAAAAAAAAATACTTTCTAATTTACCAGTATATTAAGGGACAGTGAAAAAAGGGTCCCATGGACTTAACTACCCATTAGAGACAATGTAGACACAACACACTGTATATTAAACCTTCGGAACACAATGAGGCAGAGTGGCCGGTACTGCGCTGGATCATCTTCACCTCCCAAACTTTAGGTTAGGTACCCAATTACTTCTGGGTGGATTGGCAGTGCCCAGGATCGAAACTAGCGTACCCTAGGACAACAGACGAGCGTTATATTTTCAGAGAGGTTTTGTCCAGTGTTAGGTCATCTTGAGTGAGGGTTTGTCCAGTGTTAGGTCATCTTCAGTGAGGGTTTGTCCAGTGTTAGGTCATCTTCAGTGAGGTTTTGTCCAGTGTTAGTTCATCTTCAGTGAGGTTTGTGTCCAGTGTTAGGTCATCTTTTTGTCCAGTGTTAGGTCATCTTGAGTGAGGGTTTGTCCAGTGTTAGGTCATCTTCAGTGAGGGTTTGTCCAGTGTTAGGTCATCTTGAGTGAGGGTTTGTCCAGTGTTAGGTCATCTTGAGTGAGGTTTTGTCCAGTGTTAGGTCATCTTGAGTGAGGTTTTGTCCAGTGTTAGGTCAACTTCAGTGAGGTTTTGTCCATATATCTGTTTATTTTTACCATACACAGTTCTTATGGTAAACAGTTATGGAATATCAATCAGAACTGCCACATTACTTCCTCAAGACGTGACCAGAATCAATCAGAAAGCTGACTCGTTGTTATATATCGTGTCAGATTTGATCAGGAATAAGGGCAGAGTGTTTGAATGTCTGTGGCGATAATACTGAGAGGTTGATATTAATGGCATTCCCGTCCGTCCGCCTGCCTGGCACGATACCTCCACCTCTATGATAAAAATATCTGACCTCATATCTACACACACACACACACACACGCACACACACACACACACAATACTCTCACTTTTTGTCAGTCGACGTAAATGGAGATGGAACCTCACTTTGTATTCATTGTTAGTTTCTTAAGTATAATGTGTGACCTACCTATAAAGTCAAGTCATTCCTTCTAGTCAGGTTTATTGAGGGAAGGGAGGGAGGGGCGGAGAGTGAGGAGAACGGGAGATGAATAGAGGGGGGGGGAGGAAGGGGAGTTAGGGAGGCAATGAGGGGAGGAGAAGGGAGGGAAGAAAGGGCAGAGGATGGAGGGAATGGGTGGGAGGGGAGGGGAGGAAAGGGGGGGAGGAAAGGGCAGAGGATGGATGGAATGGGTGGAAGGGGAGGGGAGGGGAGGGTGATATAGACATATGAATATACATATAGTAATATATTATTGTGTTATAGATTCATATATTAATCACTATTGTGTCAGAGGAGAGAAGAAGAGCAAGTGTTAGTCTGTATATGATTAGTAAATATTCCTGTTATTTATATTATTGGATTTATGTAGTTATAAAATACAAATAAATAGAGTTAGATAAATAAAATATAAGTTAAATTATATTGAAACTCAAGGCATGTGCTTAAATGTTGTTGTTGTTGTGGTGATGGTTGTTGTGTTCAGGAGCTGTTACAGTGAGGGGATAGATATATGTGATCTATATTTTCACGTCATTTTGCAGTCAACAGAGGAGCATCCAACTCTCTTTTCAAAACATTAAACACTTAATCAAAAACTAGAGACGTGATAGAAACTTATGTTTGTTTTGTTAAGAGATTTACTGGGTATGGTCGGGATCGAACCAGAGAACCCTTAGGACAGGTGACGAATGTTGTATCCACTCGGGCACCGCACCTCTTAGCCCACAATGAAACCGTCCCTCAGGTCAATATACAATAAGTGTCAGTTGAACACAGCCAAGACAAGACAACAATTACATTAAGACGAATACCAACACACACACCATCAGGCTATTCCCCCCCTCCCCCCGCGAAGTGAGAGGATCTTACCTTAGTCTAGCGAGAGATTATTCCTCCTCCAAGAATACCCAACACGGTCACACACTCCTGTTCAATTTCGCTTCTGCCTCCAATTGAACTGGAACGGCGAATATATTCCTGGGATAATTGTCAAGAGTGTCGTCGTGACTTAACTCTCTCTCCCCCACCGTCGCCGTCATCGTCACCAAACCTTGTGACACCACCATCTCACCTGACACCCAGACAACGATGCAATTTCCTAGTAGTGTGAGATTTTCCCCGAGACATGATCCGGCAACTGTCTCCTCGCTGGCTGCTCGTCACCCTTCAGCTGAGGATCTTAATATTCGGAAACGAACGTCTCCTTTTTTTTCTTAATATTTTCTACAACGTTGGTGATTTTTTCTTCGTTTTGTGAGCTTCAAGACTCGTAACAGTTCAGGGGCTTAAGTTGATATATAGATTGGTGTCCTCCTTAAGGTGTTCTGAGGCTGTAGATGCGTGTCGTGTTTGGCCGTTTAACAAAATTATAGGTTACGGTGGCCAAGAGGATACAACGCTTGATTCCTGTTCTAAATATCACTGGTTTGCGCCCACAACACTCCTAGTTTACCCAGCTTTTCGGTTCGAAAAGTTGAAAGCGCTCAAGTACAGTGCCGGCCACACGCGCTGTCTCCTCGTATACTGGGAAAACGCTTAGGCCACAGTGTGCTGTATCTACACTGCCCCGAAGGGTTCGTTAGGCCTATGGGAACCATTTTTACTTAAAAATTGACTACGTTGGTTAGTGTCTTGGTAGCAACAGGAAAAGGTGAATATTTTAATAATTTTATATAAAGGTGAACACGGCTGACCCTTGCATGCTTCACCTTCATATGAAATCGTAAAGTGATTCATATGTTCCCCGTTTTAAATTTTCAGATCCAAGTGTGTTACCAACCACGATAACTACAAAGTATAAGGAAAGTCTTCATTATTTATGGAGCTGTCTTCGTCGTCTGTCTAGTGTCCTAACAGGCGTAAAACTCTTATTGATGAATTAATTGGTTCACCCGAAGATTACACATGCCAGCGCTACCTTGGGTGGGTTACATAAGAACATAAGAATGGAGAAAACTTCAGCGGGCCTATTGACCCATACTGGGCAATCCCGTTTACACTCAACCCCTATCGCTCATATATCCCCCAACCTATGTTTGAAGCTATCCAGCGTGTTCGAGTTAATGACGATGTTTGGTAACTTGTTCCACTCATCCACTACTCTATTTCCAAACCAGTGTTTACCTATCTCGCGCCAAAATCTAAATTTGTCTAATTTAGAATCATTGTTACGAGTTCGCTTCTGGTTGGATAGTTTAAGTACCTTTGTTATATTACCTTGGTTTAGCCCAGACTTCCATTTATACACCTCGATCATATCGCCCCCCACTCTATGTTAGGATAGGTTAGGTTAGGTTAGGTTAGTTTAGGTTTGGTTAGAATAGGTTAGGTTAGGTTGGGTTACTTTAAGTTAAGTTAGGTTGGGTTAGCAATAGGTCGCTAATATTACGGTTGAATAAGCTGGGGGGCTTATCTTCAGGTGATAGAATTAATCAAATATATTCAAACACAACGCCTGTCTCCATCTCCTTGGGATAGTTATTGTGATTGATTCGTTCTCTGTATGTATGTATGTATGTATGTATGTATGTAAGTATGTATGTATGTATGTAATAATAAATAATAATAATAATAATAATAAACGGTTTATTAATAGAGTTGCAGCCGGTGGCTGAAAATATACAGACTTACATTTGATTCAGACATAATGATATAATATGCATTGAATACATTTACAGGGCTGTACAGTACATAAATCAGGAGTTGTTTATTATTTTAACAATAGATGGGATGGTGCTGTTCTTATATCTATCGGTGCGGGCTCTTATGGGCTGTATTTTGTTGTAGTGGCGGACTGCGCGAGTTGGGTGGGGGGCTGCAGGTGGCAGGAGGTGGCGATGGCGAGGGTGGTGCAGTAGTCCACAGCCAAACCTTTCAAGTTCTTGGTGGTGGAGGTCACTGAGGGATGGCATTTACAGGGTGGAGAGAGCGTTGGTGTAGCCGGAGTATTCTGCGCCGAGTATGATTCTGCAGGCCCTTTTCTGTACCTTCTCTAGCTGACGTTGTTGGGTAGAGTTGAGAGAAGACGACCAGGCTGGTGACGCATATGTAAGTTTGGGGAGAATAAAGGCGTTGTAGATGGTCCTCAGCTCTGGCGTGGGTGTCCCAAGTGACCTAAGTCGTCGTAGCATGCAGAGACGGTACGAGGCTGCCTTGACTGTGTTATTTACATGGGCCTTCCAGTCAAGTTTGTTGTCTATAGTTACACCCAGGAGTTTGGCAGACTGCACCAGCTGGAGAGGATGGGCACCAACTGTGACTGCTGGGGTTTGCACTGGAGTGGTGGCGGTATTGATGTGCATGACTAGGGTTTTGGTGTGGTTGATGATGACCTTGTTCTCCGTAGTCCATGCCTGTAGCCTGTTCAGGGTGCCTTGTAGCGATGAATAGTCTGGTGCGGTGTTGTCCACTGAAACCCCTACAGTGCAGTCATTCACGTACTTCCACCTGTGAGGAGTGTCCGATAGAGCGTCGTTGATCAGGATGAGGAAGCACAGTGGTCCCATCTTGGTCCCCTGGGGAACACCGCAGGTGAGGTGTTGGAATGTAGAGACCAAGCCCTGATACCTCACTGCCTGGCGACGTCCACTCAAGAAATCAGTGAGCCTTGAGACCAGGTTGGTGGGCAGCCCTAGTGCAATAGCCTTGTTGATAACAGTGCAGTGATCAACAAGGTCAAAGGCCTTCCTGAAGTCCACAAGGGCAACGGCCAGTGATGTCTTACGTTTCTGCAAGTTTTTGTGCAGAAACTCCAGAAAGCTCACCAAGCAGTGTGATGTAGAGCAGCGCTTCTCAAACTATCTGATGTGGCGGACCGGCATGGGTTTTTTCAATGTGCCACGGACCGGCGAGCGAAGAGAGCCAATCCCGGGGCCTATAGCCCCCCCCCCCCCAGGAAAATCTTTTGAGATATGTCCCACAATAATTTTTTGTTTTTCAAATTTACACAGGAATAGTGTGAACCGGCCTTTAAGATTATTAGTACTTACATTTTCAGATCAGTGGGTTGGGATGGGGTCCCAAATGACAAACACGCAGATACCCGTATGATGCTCTCTGTTCCACTTCTTGATGGTAACTAACCACTGACCTGTGACCTGACATCACAGACTGCTGATCCACACGTGTGGAATAGCAGGGTTGCCAGCTGTGTGACACCCTTCACGGCTGGCACGCATAGTAAAAAATCGGCCATTTCTTTTAATGGGATGCATACATTTATTTTATCCGAAATTAAATAACTACCATACTTAAAATAAAAAGATTTATGTTTTGGGTGGATATGGCGTAACTGGTGGCCGAGAAACGTGGCAATTCTGGAAACACAAGGTGATGCGCCCTATTGATATCCCCAGGTGTGGTTCCCACAGAGTCAAACGCCACATCATCATGAAGGTGTTGTTATACGTATTTCAGTTTGCTGTTTTGCTGTTCATTATATCGCATTCGTTAGTTGCACAGCAATGACTTTCAACATGAGTGAGTAAATGAAAAATATAGCCATAATAAATATAAAAACTACAATGAAAATGTAAAAAAAATAAAAGACCGAGTCAGATGTCCCGGCAGTGTCACGTGGTGTGGAACATGTCTATCGTTTCTTTCTTTTCTGAAAACTCTCCGCGTACCGGCAGACGATGGCTCACGGACCGGCACCGGTCCGCGGACCACACTGAGTAGCACTGATGTAGAGGAGGTCCTCATATTGCCAAATTGCTGTGGAACAATTGACTGATAGATACTGGCAAATGCCCACTCAAAAACAAAGTCCTCACAAAGTAGACTGGGTATGGGGGTAATGGCAACTGGCCTGAGGTCGTTAGGGGACTGTGGGGTGGTGACCTTGGGGATGGGGGTGACAAATGCGGTTTTCCATTCATTAGGGCATTTGCTTTGTCTGAGGGATGCATTAATAATAGAACAGAGGGGGGTGGCAAGTTCGACTGCAAACTCCTTGTATATTTTGATTGGGAGGTCAATTGGGGTCGTGGAGCGTTTGGATTTAAATTTCAGGAGTTTGTTGGCGATTTCATATGGTTGAACACTGGGAGGGGGGAGGGGGAAGGTAAGTAAGCTGGGAGGAGAGTGAGGTCAAGACTGGGTAAGGTATGACATATGGTAGCAAAATGGTTATTAATTATCTCAGCTGCCTCCTCACTAGGTAAATGTGAGATGAAAGGAAGTGTGGGAGACTGACGGTTGAGACCACAGAGATCTTTTACCTTGGAGTACCACTGACCGATGCCGACTTCCTTGAGGCCGTGCACTTTCCTGGGATAATAAGTCTTCTTGGCAGACTTGATTTCCCTGATGACCTGGTCTTTTTATGCGGGGCGTAATCCACGGGACATAATCGGGGTGGATCCTCAGTGTTTTGGCTGGAAAGAAGTGGTGGTAGGCTTTGGTGATAGTGTCCAGGTAATTATCCCACTTGTTCTGCACATCGTCTACCGTGATCACTTCAGTCCAGGGATACCGGGTTATCCATTGTCCAAAACGCCGCATAGCAGAGTCGGGGTGGGTCGGTAAGTCCTGGTGGCAACTGGCGGTGGTGAGAAGGTGGGGGTAGGTGACCACAGCAGGGACAGGTGGGGGCTGCGTCCCATGGGAGGCAGCGGCTGGGGGGAAGGTAGTGGTTACCGAGATCAGTCATAATGAGTTCCAGGGTGGCATTGCCATGTGTGGGAAAGTCAACTATTTGTGTAAGGTGGAGGTGTTGGGTGATGTCACTGATGTCTAACTCATTGAAGTCACCGCATATCACTAGTTTAGCACATGGAAATCTGGATCTCAGGGAGTCAGCAGTGTCTATAATATGAGTAATAAGTACATTGGCGGTTGGTGCGCGGGGGGGATGATAGCATACACAGACAAGGGAGGCAAGCTGGCAGGGGTGGGAGGTGGGAGTGACCTGAACCCACAAGGCTTCTACAGCTTCAGGTACATTAACACCTAGGGGTGATGGTTTGAGGTCACTGCGACAGTACAGAACTACACCCCCACCTTTCCTGTCCTTTCTAAGGTGGTGAAATAACTCATAGTTTTCTATGGCACAGATCTCAGGAACAATTTGCCACGCCTCGGTAATCGCCACAATACCTGCACCAACTGACTTCACTGTAACACTGACCTCCTCCACCTTGTTGCATAAAGATGTGAAATTGGACAGCAGTAGGGAAGGTAGGCTGTACCATAGTCGCGGCACTTCATAGCGAGTACACTGTCTTTCAAGTACTGGCTTGACTTTCCTATGCTTGCTCGGCGTGATGATCGGGATTCGTCTGGGAATGCGGCGACCCCGTCTGCAGCCGCGGTTGTGGAAGATAGTCAGCGCCTTTAGTAGAGTGATGGTGTGGGGTGGAGGATAGCCAGCACCAGACTTCAGCCGAAACAGGTCAGTGCGACGATATCGTGCCACTGGAACACACATATTCACAAGTCTGGCACTTACAGTCACTGACACCTTGAATATACGCCCTGTCTACCCGTAAAAGTACTGAACTACCTAAGTAACTACAGGTCGACGTGATGACTTGGCTGCTGCTGAGCGCCAGGAGACACGTATGTATGTATGTATGTATGTCAGAGAAAAAAAATCGCCGAGATGTCCTCATCACCCGTGCCATGCGTGGCTCAGACCACTGTGACACTGATCATCGACTTGTCAAATCCAAGCTCTAACCACACGTCGCCCCAAAACGGCGAAGGCAACAAGCCTCCAGAAGAGGTTTTAACACTAAGCGTCTGGAGGATGCAGAGGTAGCACATGCTTTCGGAGAGCAACTCGAACATGGCCTTATAAACAACCCAACAGCAAACAATGCGAATCCCAGTGCCGAATGGGATACTCTCAACACTGTTATGACAAAAACCTGCAGAAAGACCCTCGGCCAGATCAAAAGAACACAGCAGGACTGGTTTGATGAAAATGACCCAGCAATCAAAGTACTCATCGATGATAGACGTACTGCTTTTCCTGACTGGCAAAACAACCCTCAGTCTCGGAACAAACCTAATATCTTCCGCAAAAAGAAAGCGGCTCCCCGGCGGGAACTTTGCAATCTGAAGAATGACTGGCTTAAGAATGAAGCATGTGAAATCCAACAAATTGCAGATCAGCAAAAGATGCGTGAATTTTTCATTTCCATTAAAACAATTTAAGGGCCGATCACTCGTGGCGCAGCCCCCCTCTGCTCGTCTGACGGTAACTTTATAATTTCAGAAGATGAAGGCCTCCTTCAGAGCTGGAATGAGCACTACTATTCATTGCTCAACCGAAACACCGATGTGGATGCCCTGACTACCCAGCAGGTCCCTCAGCATCCAGAGCTGACCCACTTCAGCTATCCTCCATCTCTGGATGAGGTAGCTACTGCCATCAAACAGATGAAAAATAACAAAGCGCCAGGGCCTGATGGAATCCCAGCCGAGGTGTATAAAGCAGGAGGACCTCTGCTTACTAGTCGTCTCCATTCTCTCCTGGAGAAAACATGAGAAAAGGAGGAAATCCCCCAAGTTCTTAAAGACACCACCATTGTCAATATTTATAAGAATAAGGGAGACCGGTCAGTCTGTGGCAATTACTGTGGGATCTCGCTGCTCTCCGTAGCTGGCAAGATTATCACCCCGAGTCCTCCTAAACAGACTTTTTCCTAAGGCAGAAAAATTCCTCCCAGAATCTCAATGTGGTTTTAGACTATCACGTGGCACCACTGACATGATCTTTGCTGCCCACCAGATACAGGAAAAGTGCAGAGAGCAGCATCGTGGCCTGTACATGGCTTTCATCGACCTAACCAAGGCCTTCGACTCAATCAACAGGGAAGCCCTCTGATGGACCCTCAGCCGTTTTGGGTGCCCAACAAAATTCATCGCCATCGTGAGGCAACTCCACGATGGCGTGAACTGCAGTGTCCTGCACAACGGCAGCCAGTCTGAGTTCTTCTCCTTCCAAACAGGGGTTAAACAAGGGTGTGTACTGGCACCAACTCTCTTTTCCAATGTCGTGGTTGCCTTCCTTACTCGTGCCAGTGCCAATTTAGCCGGCGGGGTGGACATCGAGTACCGGGTGAAGGGGGATCTTTTCAACATAAGACAACTCGGGCAAGAACTAAGGTGTCGGCAACTTCCATTACTGAACTTCAGTGTGCAGACGGCCTCACCCTTGTTGCTCTCACTGAACACGACCGACAGGAGATCATGAATAGCTATGCAGATGCGTATGCACACTTCGGCCATGAGGTGAATGTACCTAAGACTCAGATTCTCTTTGAACCTGCCCCTGGTTCAGACACACCTCCACAGACCATCCAGTTTAACTGTACTGCCCTCTCTAATGTTACCCACTTTCAGTATCTCGGCTCCCACCTGTCCACCACCGCAGACATTGATGAAGAGATTCAGCGTCGGATCAGATGTACATCTCAAGCCTTTGGCAGGCTCCGAAACCGTGTCTTCAGCTGTAGGGAGCTGAAATTATCGACAAAGCTGCACGCATATCGAGCAGTGGTCCTCCCCACCCTGCTATATGGCAGTGAGACATGGGTCACATACAGAAGGCACCTGAAGGCACTTGAAAACTCTTACCAACGTAGTCTATGTTCCATCCTCCGAGTTCGCTGGGAGGACAAGAGAACAAATGCCAGTATTCTCGCTGACACCAACTGTAGGAGCACCGAGGCTACCATTATCTATGAACAACTACGCTGGACTGGCCATGTTACCCGCATGGACGGCAGTAGAATGCCAAAGCAGCGACTTTACAGTCACCTAACGAATAGTAAACGTAACGCCGATGGGAAAGGTATAAGGATAGTTTTAAGACAAACCTGAAAAAGTGCCAAATCGATCCCCTCACCTGGGAGTCGATTACTCCACATCGTAGCGCTTGGAGGAGCACCACACGAGAAGGTGTCAATACTTTCGAGTTCTCCCGACTGTAAACGGAGGCAGACAAGCGCCAACGCTGGA